>NW_022589706.1:21268408-21509871 GCF_004348235.1 Phoca vitulina
GATAGATAGATAGATAGATAGATAGATAGATGATAGATAGATAAAATAAATACTTATATTTAAGTACAGAGTATCAAATTTTTTTTTTTTTTAAGATTTTGTTTATTTATTTGACAGAGAGAGATACACAGCGAGAGAGAGAACACAAGCAGGGGGAGTGGGAGAGGGAGAAGCAGGCTTCCCGCAGAGCAGGGAGCCCGATGCGGGGCTCGATCCCAGGACCCTGGGATCATGACCTGAGCCGAAGGCAGACGCTTAACGACTGAGCCACCCAGGCGCCACCAGAGTATCAAATTTTGAGGATCAGATTGGAGTACCTGGGAAAAGGGTTTTGCTAATTTCAAACTACTATTTTTAGTGATTTGAATGCTATCCCTGTAATTTAAATCCTAAACTGTTACTTGATGCAAATACAGCATAGCAAATTAAGTAGAATTCATAATGTATTTTAACCATATAGTTTAATCTATTGCTGCATATTTTGCATTGGTTTTCACATATTCTTTTTTATTTTCTTTTATTATGTCATGTTAATCACCATACATTACATCATTAGATTCTGATGTAGTGTTCCATGATTCATTGTTTGCGTATAACACCCCGTGCTCCATTCAGTACATGCCCTCTTTAATACCCATCACCGGGCTAACCCATCTCCCCTCTAGAACCCTCAGTTTGTTTCTCAGATTCCATAGTCTCTCATGGTTCGTCTCCCCCTCTGATAACCCCCCCTTCAATTTTCTCTTCCTGCTATCTTCTTCTTTTTTTTTTAACATATAATGTATTATTTGTTTCAGAGGTACAGTTTTAAGTGAACTCCAATCCAAAGTATGAAATAGCCTTTAGATGTCATTTTCCATGGAATTAAGTATGTGTAATTATTGATATATAATGAGTATTTGAAAGAGCATCCTGAGGATCAGAATGCTAAGGAGATATTAATTAACTAAACAGAATATACTAAACCTTCTAAAATGTATTTTTACAACCTCTACATAAAAAAAGTGTTACTATTCTGAAAACCCTAATAGTGTCAATTAAAAGAATAAATATTCACCTCATTATGTTTTCAAAAGTAGTGAGGAAATGCTAGATTGAGCCTTGGGGAACAAAATATCTTAACAGGCATGAAAAATATTTCATTTCTGATGCTGTTTTCAAATGACAGCATAATATGTTATGGATCATTTGATTTTTTTGTATGAAAATGCTATTCAGCACCCAAAAAGGCATATGCTGTTAACGGCATGTGTTGCCATCCCTTTCATGACAGCTGGTAACAAGAAAATGCCAGTCAAAACACAAAATGTCAAGCAGAAATTTTCCCAATAAAAGTAGTAGTTTGTAAAAATCACTCATAAATAAGCTTCATTAAATAGTTTTCATCAATTCCAAACACCGTTAATCAAAAGCAGTTTCTCAAGCAACTGAAAATTGTAACCTAGATGGGCAGAACAAACTCCAAAAACCTGGCCGTGGTCTCTCGTTATTTCTTACAAGATTAAGTTTGCTTCTTTTCGTCAACTCGGAGAAGTTCACATATTCAAGCCCTATTTTAATTATACTAACTCGTGAGAATCCAGCCTTCTGAGAGCTTTTCAGCAAACATAAATGAACAAATTAAAAACTGTACATGTTATTCTTATTCTGCTACATTAAAAAAAAAAAACAAAAAACTGTGGCTTAAGTTTATTCTCTCAGGCTGCTTTCATGTAGATTTTTTTAGAGAAATATTTATTTATTTACATATTTTCCCTGAATTGTTTATAGCTTTCGTGAGCCAAATTTCTTTTTTCTTTTTCTTTCTTTTTTTTTTTTTTTTTTGCTTCACAAAGAGGGCCGCGTTAATTCATGAAGATTCATGGCTGCTTTGGAAATTTCTCATGTTTGAGGACCAAGGCAACAGAGAATTCCACCCGGTAAGGGAGATTATTGCTACTTTTTACTTCTTCCTCTGCATCTTTTTTTCCAACTCATTTAATTAAAAAGAACAGGGAAGTTGAAAAGGGAAACACTAAAATGAGCCAAGAAGTAATATTACAGTATTAGCTAACCAGGAAAGTGTAATTCCTAGTTATCAGTATCTTCTCTAGGGAGGGGGAAAACACTCCTTTAGAGGTTTTGAGCCCTTTTGCAAAGACTGCTAAATGCAGCTTATGAGATATGATGACCCCATCCTGGTGGCCCTGAACTTCTGACAGAGATTATTTATTCAAATTGATTAAATATAGACTCACTCTCGACTTCTGTCTCTATATATACGTGAATGTGTTTATGTTTATGTAATATTTTTACATATATAAATAATCCTTATTTAGATATTATTTCTATATTTATATGATGTTATTGATATATGTTATATTATTTATTATATAAAATTATTATGATATATGCATATATTTGATATATATGTTATTTTATATATGTACATTTTACATACATATGTAAATATTTTGGAGAAAATATCAGAGGTTGGAAAGGTCAAGATTGGTAGCATCAACTAGGTTTTCTTAAAATGCATTTATGATTTATGAGGCAGTATATAAAATGAAAATCATAATATTTAGACATAAAAGGACCCTAGTAGAAAATGAAAATGAAACGAAAACTGGCATTGAATAAAAATGTGATGACAGTTTTGGAGGTTAATATTTGACCATGCTGGTGTTACTTCGTGGACACATTGCAGCTTTTTCACAGATCTGGTTTTCTCCAGTGATGGGGCTCTCAGAGAGCCCTGCTCGAGGCCTGGTTTCTGGACTGGTGTGTAATTTCTTCTGCCATATTTTATCAGCCAAAGTAACTTACAAGGCCAGCCCAGATTCCACTGACAGGGAAATAGGCTTTGCCTTTTAAGTAAGGAAAATATGCTGTCAAAATGCAAAGGATGAAGATACAGGAAGGAGGGAAAAATTGTAGTCATATTTGCAATCTAGCACCGAAGATTAATTCTCCCTGCTATGCCCTTTTATGAAATAGTGAGGGAATGTTCTCGAAAGCCCAAACTGCATAAAAAAGGGTCGGAGAGCTGTATGAAATGTTTATTTTTATAGAAAAAGAGACTTCTGAAATTAATCTTATCAATTTTTCCTAACAGGAAAATTTAATGGATATGAAATACTTCTAAAATATAGTATTTTTCCCTTGCTATATAGCAGTTTTGAATATTTCATACATTAATTGAAGTGATTTTTCAGATTATAAAAGCAAATGGCATGAAATATAGAATAAATATTTTATTATGAATGTATGACAAAGATAATAAATAAATATGAGCCCAATATTTATGCAAGATGTCAATTCTAAATGCTTATTTTATTTTAGTGGAGTGCAATAAAATGTATAACAAATTGAGTATTACTTTATTTATCTAAATAGCATCATAAATGTACATAGCACTACAATGATCAGTGTTAGACAAATAGCAATTCCTGTTCCCAGAAATTATGAGTATATATAAATATCCCTGATAGGGAAGAAGTAAACCTTTATTTTAATGGAAGTATGAGTCTGAATTTTCAGAAGATTTTTTAAGTGGATGAAGTGGAAATATCATGAATAGTGATGAATATATCATGCATTGGTATAAATAGGTGAACCACATGTTTATATATTTTCCAACATTTTATTATGAAAAATAATAATCCTACAGAAAATGAGAAGATCTAGAGTAAATTATTCCTGTATACCATTCACCTACGAGTCACCAGTTGCTAACACTTGCCACATTGATTTACCTCTTCCTCTCTGGGTCTCTCTCTTGCATATCCCTCTCTTTCCTTTTCCTTCCCCTCTACCTCTTCTTTTTTTACTGAAACATTTGAAATCCTTTAGCACTGAGCTCCTACATGACTATAGTAGCATTTACACATCATGAAGTTAATTAGCATTGACATCATAATACTGTCTCAACACACAGTTTATTTTTTAAATTTCTCAATTGTCCCCAAGGCTTCCATTATGGCTATTTCCCATCTAACCCAGATGCTATAAAAAGTCACACGTTGCATTTTCTTGTCATTATCTTTAGTTTTTTTTAATCTAGAAGAGCTCACCCCCCCTTTTTTTTATCTTGTATGATATTGATACTAAACGGTTCAGGCCAGTTGAATTATGGGATTTCCAACAATTTAGCTGTGCTTGATTGTTGTGGTTGAACAGACTCAGGGTAAAAATTGTTAGTAGAATAAAGGTGATTTTGTATTTGATCTAGTGTGCTCCTCATTATGTCACACCATAATCATGAAAGGTCATTTTTTTCCCAGTATTGGCGATGCTAATTTTCACTGTTTGCTCAAGGAAGAACCTTCTATGATCTCTCCACTCTAAGAAAATCATTTATTTCCTTTTTGAAATAATAAGTGCACTATGAGGTGGTATTATCAGACAGTGTGAATATTATTCTCCCAAACCTTTGTGTATATTGATTTTAGAATCAATTCTCGAAGGAATGTGAAAGAATGATTTCCTAAGTCTAATTCATATTTTTCTCTAAATAAAAGTGTCCCCTCCTTCTTCCTAATTTTGTGAATTATTATGGACCTCTTGATTTTTTTTTTGTTTCAATTAAATATGTTGTTATTATTATTCCTTTATATGCTCAAATTGTAGTTGGCCATGGAGCTCTTTGCACTGGGAACTGTATCCTTCTGACATATCTTCAGTAGTGTTGGGGCATTTCCTTTCTTTTTGGCTTAACGAAATGTTAATGGCCACATTTTTTATTTATTCCACTCTTGATATAGAATCAGCCATTTCTTCATAAGTCCATTTTAGGTGGGAATAGGGCTATTCAGCTACCACTGGTCCCCAGCTTTTTAAAGCTATATATGCATGGATAGACACACACACACACACACACACACACACACACACACACACACGCCCCTGTATGATATTCAAAGAAGCTGTATGGTGTCAACACATCCAACAGCCTGCTTGGAAAATGTTTTCATGTGTACATCGTTTCAATATTTTTAATATACTTTTTACAATACTATTTTCTTTGGAGGTACCAAGAAAGAAGAAATGTATTGTCATATCATAGAACAAGTTCACTGCAGTTTTGCATCTGATTAGAAAATGTAACAATTACATTTTTATAAAATAATAGTACATGGAGAAATTTCAGCTCACCCCAAGTTAAGAGTGTGCTTCTGACTTTCACACTTGATCTAATGCAAATTTTTAATATCTCTCAAAGCACATATTTTTCCATTGGTCTGCTGTGGATATGGCATACAAATATTCAACATTTTTTACTACCTTTTTACTTTTTAAAATGTTTTAATTTGAAACAATCTCACACTTAAAGAAATGTTAAATGAGAAATATAGAGGGGTTCTTTTTTCCTAACCTTTTTGAGAGTAAGTTGCTGATATGATGTCCTAATACCTCAGGTAAGTAAGTGCATTTCCTACAAGAAAGAATATTCTCTTACATAACCACAATATACTCATCAATGTCAAGAAGTTAACACTGATAAATTATTACCATCTATATTTCAGAGTCATTTCAAGTTTAATCCATTGCCCTAATAATGTCTTTCATAGGAAACAAACGCTATCTAGAATCTGTGTTGCATTTAGTTAAAATCTTTTTTTTTTTTTTTTTTTTTTTTAATTTCCCTGTATCTAGAGTAGTTGTGTAGTCTCTCCTTGACTTTTATGATGCTGGCAATTTTGACTATTGCAAGTCAATTATTTTGAAGAATGTCACTAAACTTGAAGCTGTCTGTTGTTACCTCATATTAGCAAAAGTGTCTGAGAAAAGATGCTGTGTTCTTCTCCTTGCATCTTATCAACTGGCTTATGATTTCAATTTGTCCTAGTATTGGTGATGTTAACTTTGATCCTTCGATTCAGGTAGAATCTTTCAGAAGACCTCCCCATTGCAAAGTTACTCTTTCATCTCTTTGCAATTAAAAAGCAATCTATACAATGGTGCTTTCAGATTCCATGCATGAGCTCCTCGCTAGTGTCTTCTATTCCATACCCTGCTTGGCCTCTGGCATGCTTTGCTAACCCATAGTCACTAACCTTCCAACAGAACCTTCTTATCGTTCTGGGCCCTGCCTTTAGATTTTTTGTTTGTTTGTCTAAGACTACCTCCACATTAACTATGAGATGTCCTTTTCACTTTTATCTATTCTAATAATTAGGTTTTCTAAATGATTGTTGATCGTCTTTTCTCATGTAGTCCAAACTGGTTGTAGCAAAAATCCTTATTTTGTGGGAAAAAACTCACAATAGACTAAATTTTGTCAACTATACTCATGAAGATACAGACATGTCCCAGAATATGTAATACTTTGATGGAATAAGTTTTGAGTTTGCTGAGTGAGAATTTTGACAGTCAGAAACCTAGATGTTCATCAGTAATAGAAAATAGATTAACAGGAAAAAACAAACAAACATAAGTTTCATAACAGGTATACGTCTCATATACAGGAAAGCTGAGTAACTCCCTAAAATGGTCCAAGCCACCAAGATGTCAAATAACATTTCCAACTAAGAGGGTGGGTTGGAGGTAGAGGCAAGATAGGAGGGATTATGGGAGGTTACCAGGAAAAATACAATAAACCAAAGCAAGATTTTTGTGCAGACTGAAGTATTGTCCTCTCCACTGATAAGAGTTTCTAAAGATTTAGAGTCACCCTTCTCTTACTGGTATAGAAGGGAGACACCCTTACAAATAGAGATTTCCCTTCCAACTGTAAATGTCTCTTACAAAAGGGTAACTGATGCTCAGTTTCAGAGTTTCTCCTATGTCTGCTGTTTCTTAAAAATAATCGGCTCAAAAAAATCAATATGCCAAAAAGACATATTTTGAGTGGCATATTCTGTGTCCCTTCACCAATTTCCACAAGCACATACCATCAGCTCTTGCCTAAAGCAACATCACCTTATCAAAGGTTAGGCTTATAATACTATTCAATTGTTGACCACATGAAATTTACATATTTGTCACCTACCTTCTTTATACTAATTTTTTTCCAGAAGAAATCTAAAAAAATAATATTGTAACTTTATCATTACAGAGTGTGGATGCTACTGTTTCTTAAATATAACAAAATATGCAGAAAGATCATGTAGTCTTTGTCATTTGGAACACATTCCTTGATGTTATCAGGCATGTTTACCCACACCTCAACTTTTACAGTGTTGTCTTAGTTTAAGGTAAACTATATATTTAAGAGTAAGAATATTGAAACATTTTAGGAAACGAGGGTCAGAAAACTGGCAAGCCATTTGAGAGGAAGGGAAGCAACATACATACAACCACCAATTTTCTAGATGAGTAGCTGCATCTGTTGAAGTTGAGAGAAGACCTAGATAAGAATTCCTAGTTTCTAGATATGTAATAGTCTCCTTATATCAGCTCTGATTGCATGAGTATAGAAGGCATACAGAAGAATTGCTTTTTCTTCACTTTTTGAACATTTTTCAAGTCTGATGATAGACCGGTCAGTTCTGAGAATGAATTAAGATTTATTTTTCATGGTAAGTTAATTAATTCATTGGCCCAAACCATATTTGAACCAAATGTCATATTTAAGTAAAATAAAACCGTTGTGGTCATTCTACTCCACAAATTTTAACACTATTCATTACTGTACCGATGACAATAAACCTGCAAACAGTGCCATTTATATTTAGTTCTTTATAATCACCAAAAAGTCCATTTAAATATTAAATATAAAAGGCAATTATCATACAGATGAAGTTGAATGTGATGCTTAAAAATGCAACATACTCAGTTGAATCCTAAAACAGACAAATCAAGTATTCTCAGTAACATAATACTTGGTCCTCCAAAGGAACCTTTTTCAGAATATTTAGGCTGAATTAATTTTCACTTTGAGTTTGTCTTAAACTCAGGGCGTACCTGCTTTTCTTTCTTAAGCTGTACTAGTGAGTTCCAATCTTCTGTCCACAAATCAACAACAGAGCTGATCACCGACTAGCTTGAGCAGTGACCTGCAAAGCAAACACAAATGTAGACGATTCCCAATTACAACATCCATTTATAATCTCAGTTTATTGATGCTGTTGAGGGAATTTGTTTCACTCTTTTATATTCCTGAAATTTCTAAAAGGGCATATTCATCATGTAAGAAGGCCTTGAGGAGAATTTTCTATACATGAAGGTAGAGATCATAAGCATAAGATTTACTCAGCTATAGAAAGTATACCTACATAGAAACTTTGCTCAAACAACTATTAATTACTTGAAATGAGGTTTAAGAAACCCACTTTGGGGTCATATTTCAATAGGAAACATCTTTTGACCTATGACTGTGTCCAAAAAAAAAAAAAAAAAATTGTACTACATAGAGTTAAACCAGCAACAAGACTTTATTCGAGACGATTGCAACAGAGGTCAAGACTATTATGACAGGATAGAGAGATCAAACTCAGCTCTCCTAAAACAAAAACCAGACAAGTTTTTAAGCACTTGAGTGGGTTACTAGAAAAGTACTGGAGCACATTAGTGGGGACATTGTTGAACGTGATTACATGATCCATAGCTTCATAGAAGTTAGGCTCCCACCCTCCTATGGAGACTGGGAGAATAGAGGCAAGATGATTACATTTCAAAGGGATGGTTCCCACATCCTTGAGAAAGACATTTCTGTATTATAAAACTGGACAGACCCTTTTAAAAAGATGTACAATTCAAAGGTGCAGTGAAAGAATTCACAATTTTAAGTTTTCTAAAGCTCTAAGAAAAGGGAAGTCAGGGGTCCATAATCAGGAACAAACCTGCCTGAAGTTCAGTCAAGTTGAGGGAAACAGTAAGATCATTTTGTTCAATGGATGATTATCACACACTGGTTACCAGAAAATGATAGCACTTGACAATGATTTATTTTATGTCATATCAGTCCATATTCAAATGAAACAACTGTTAGACTGTTATTTTTTTTTTTTTCTCTCTCTCCAGGTCATAGCTTTTATTTCAAGTAGCATTATTTTACCAAGCAAACAAGCAAACAAACACAAAAGGGTAGTCAACGCACAAAACTTTACCTCCACAAGTTTATTTTCTTTGCCCAATTTATATTTTTTCAAATCCATCTCAGGAATTTTAACAACAGTTTTAAATATTCTATAGTTGATCTCGAATATATAATAAATATAATAGAGATTGTAGAAGGAATGTCAAAAAGAGGCCTCAGAAATAAGAGCTCTCAAATCATAGATCAGGTCTGTTTCTTTTCATTATATTAACCATGGCAGTCCGTTGCATTATTTTCAGGAAAACATTTTGCTACATTTGAAATTCAGGTGTTCATTAATGTAGTAGCTTATTTATTTTGATTCTGAAGTACTTTTCAGGAAAAATCCAGATGAACCTTGATTTACTAAGCAGTTTACTACTGCAGGGCTTTGTCAGATGTGCTCTCTCCAATGAAGCATACTTTAACAAAAAGTGATTGCATCAGTCTTTTTTCTTTTAATTACATCTAAAAAAACAGTTAGTTAAAAAGACTTACAGATTAAGAGTTTTTTCCAAGATAGTTTTCCATGTTTGTTCTCAAATTTAAAGTCTCTAATGTATTCATTAAAATATATTGTGTTCCTGCTCTGTGCAAAAATATTGACAATAAAAATCCTGTGAAGTTAGATATTTTTATGATGCTTATTTTCAAATAAAAAGTAAGTTTTACATAAGTTAAGTAATTCACTCATGCTCACCTACCTGTGAAATGATGGAGCCATAGTACTTTCTTTTTTTTTTTTTTTTTTCTTAAGATTTTATTGATTTACCTGTTTGGGGGAGAGCACAAGCAGGGGGAGCTGCAGGCAGAGGGAAAGGGAGAAGTGGACTCCCCTGCCTGAGCAGGGAGCAGGATGGGGGGCAGGGCTTGATCCCAGGACCCAGAGATCATGACCTGGGAGGAAGGCAGGTGCTTAGCTGGATGAGCCACCCAGGCACCCCCAGCCATAGCACTTTCATGAAGAGATATAAGATTCCAGAATCCAGGTGCTTCACCCCCAGGCCATGTTGTCCCTCCAGTTAATGCTGGTGGGATGTGGGCATTTGATATTATAATGGAAAGTGGCAGAAGAAAAAGTGAAGGCAGTGTAAATAATTAGAACGGTTGACAATGTACTCGAGACCAGAGGAAAATTCAATAAAGTTAAAATATGGTGCCTGTAAAGATAATCAAATTAATCTTTTAAAATGAAATCCTTTTTAAATTTATTTGGGAATAACAAGGAAAGTGCAATTCAGGACAAGCAAACTATGGACAAAAAACTATAGGCAAGTCCAAAGAAACAAAAGGAAGGTCAGCTTTTATCATGTTTGAGGAAACTATAAAGAGTTGTCTTGAACAAAAGCTCACAGGAGAAGAATAAGAGTTTGAGGTTGTGGCGGTTAGTGCAAGCGGTGGTTGGTGTATTGGTGCTGTACAGGGAGTAATATTTCTTCTTCTTGCTGGTTCTGTAGGCTCGAGTGAGTGGTAACATGCAAGGAAGCTTCCCCTTCAGGGCTTCCCGACTCCATTATAAATGAAATTTTCTCCACTCATTTTCATAAGATGACTGAGACTAAACAATGGGTTTGTAGCTTTGTTTTTTTTCTCTTTATTAATAAGATATAAAATAAAATAAGGTATTTGATTAAGCCTAGCAGGGAATCTTTGATCATTAATTGAATCAAATGAAGAATAGAACTTGAAACTGGATAAATCTGAAAATCATCAAAATATATATACATTATTATGTTATACTATACTCTGATATCCATATGTTGGCAAGAATGATGGCTGTTATTTCTTTAACACTCTGCAATAATGTGAATATTTTAGTAAAACAATGAAAAGATCAAATCGAAATAAAAATATGCTGCTGGATTACTTTAGTTCATATAATAAATGTTTTAATGAAAATAGAAATTAATTCTGAAAATCAAATCCTGTTTTATATGCATGAGAGCAAAGTGCAATTCAAATCAAACCTCTCATGAACATGTTTTTAATAAAAAAAAGTCTTTAATAGTTCCATTTTGTTTGTGAATCTGAACTTCTGAGTATCAAGTTTTCTTCCAAAGATCTAGTTGTATTTAAGAAAAAAAGAGAAGTGTAGGGCGCCTGGGTGGCTCAGTCGTTAAGCGTCTGCCTTCGGCTCGGGTCATGATCCCAGGGTCCTGGGATCGAGCCCCGCATCGGGCTCCCTGCTCCCTGCTCCGCAGGAAGCCTGCTTCTCCCTCTCCCACTCCCCCTGCTTGTGTTCCTGCTCTCGCTATCTCTCTCTCTGCCAAATAAATAAATAAAATCTTTAAAAAAAAAAAAAAAAAAGAAAAAAAGAAAAAAAGAGAAGTGTAGAACCAATGCTTAAATGACCTTGAAACACTATAGTTGGCAAAATCCCCACCCAAGTGTAAAATAAGCTTAGCTTCCAATTAAAATGTTACAAGTTGGTACTAAATCTAACCAACAATTTGAAACCTTCAGTAACACAAAAGTTGTCACCGTTTTTTAAAAAGGTGGTAGACAATGCCTCACTAAAAAAGAAATTTTAAAAAGTAACTACCCTAAGAGCAAAAGAATTCAAAGATAGAAACAATGAAGAAATAAAGTGTACAGAATTAAAATGTGTTGTTAACATGCTCCATTATTTAATGATGCATTAAAAGGTAGAGGGAGAAAGACCTTAGCTGTATTGAAATTTATGATTCCCTTAAGTGTATGATAATTATCCCTTAATTATGATGACCTATTTTAAGGTAAAATAATGTTAGTTTACAAAATTTCTTCTTTTTTGTGAGAAATATTACATTATATTATTCAATTTGAAATTCTTCAAATGCTTCTGGCATTTATTGAATTTCAGAAGGTTTTTTGGTAACATTTCTTAAGAAAACAATCTGAAGTTTTTCTACATACTCAGGTGATGTTATCTATGCCAAAATTGTACTAGTCTGTAATTCAGAGGGTATACTTGAATGGGAGATGAAATTATGTTTCCATATCATTAATTAAAAGTAAAGTTTAATACACAGTAGAGTACCTTGTAAGTTAATGTAAGAATTGTGCCTTTTTCCCCGAGTGATGAGAGAGGCCATTATCAAATTTCAAGAATGAATGTAATATGATTGGAATTGTCTCTTGACTCCTATGTTTACAACTGAAGGGCAGCAAATATGGAAGCAAGGAGACTAGTCAGGAGAAAAAGATGTCAGTGTTGGTAGCTGACAGATCTAATACGGGCTGTGAGAGACAGAGAGGTGAAGAAGAAAACTCTAGCTGTGAGTCTGAGCCACCCACAGGGATAGAATTTTACCATTTTCTGAGAGGAAGGATATTGCAAGGAGAGCTCAATTTTGGATATGGTAAGTTCATGAAGCCTACAGGATATCCAGATGAAATTTCAAAGAGACAAATAGTATATAAATCTGAAATGCAGAAATGAAGGGCAGACTAAAGATTTATTTGAGAATCATCAGCCTACAGATTTTTTTAAAAGCATGAGACAGGAGAAAATTCCCAAGGGAGTGAGCACAGATTGAGGGAAGGAAAGAACCAAGACCTGAGCCCATCAGCAATCCAATATTTGCAGATTGGAGTAATAATGAAAACCGGGAAAGAAACTAAGAAAAAGTAACCCAAATTCTGTGGGAAACAAGGAGTGTTGATCAGCTTTAATAGAACAGACATCTGCCAGAGTGAGAACCTAACCTCTCTCAAATGTCTAAAACAATTTTATCATTGTGTACTGCAAAGTTGTGTGTCTTCTATTTTAGTGAATGCCACCATGTCTCCCCAGATATTCCAGTCAAAAATCTTAGAATCATCTTATTCCTTATCTTCTGAACTTCCTAGGTACAGTTAGTCTGCTCTGTACTTCCTATTTCTGAGCAATCTTTCCCATTACAGAATGGATCAAGTTATCAGTTCTCATCTGTACTGCATTAATCTTAAAATTATTGTTTTTTCTCTACATTTTCTATACATAAGCTTGTCATAGCTAAATTTACTCAAATGTTTGTTTATATCTAACTTTTCAGAGTGGAATAGCAGGATATTATTGCATAGCCTTCACAACTGTGTTCTCTTCTTTTATTTCTACTCCATGCATTCTCTCTTTTGTCTATGTAAATTTGATCATGGTTCTCTCTTTCAATGGGCCCTCATTATTTTCAGCATAAATGTTAACTTTAATTGGGCTTTCAGTGTCTTCTGCCATCTGCCCCTGGCTTACCTTTCTGATCACTTGACATTTTCTTACATTATACAACCAACATTGTGAACTATTTTGTGGTTTCCTAAATGCACGATACTCTTTCCAATCTATATGCTTTTGAATGCACAACCCCTGCTATATAGACTGACCTTCATGCTGACGCATTTTTCAAGATTTATTTCAAATGTCAACTAATTTATGAAGAGTATCTTGAAATTCATAGGCAAAATTAGGTTCTCCCCTAATCCCCAAATTGCTAATGATACATATTGGAAGGTTAACAAAACACTTTGTGAACTTCCTCAACTTGAGTTATTTGAGAAAAAAGATAACGCTATTTTTTACCTTCAAATCCCTAAAATATGTTCAGGAACATAGTAAGCACTAAGTACATCTTGAGAAAGGAAGGGAATGAGAGAAAAGGGAGTTATCCAGGGAAGGAAAGGAGGAAATTCTCTATGCGTTCTTCAAATTCATTTAAATTAAATTGAATGTACAAATGATATTTATGATTTTGTGTTTACCAAATCTCCATCTGTAATGTGGATTTTCATATTTTTTGCTTCTTTTGTGACTTTTTATTGACTAACTGTATATTACATTGTTTGAAATTTATTTAAAACTATGCCAGCAGTATATTATGGGAGAGGAAATTTTTTTTTCTCTACCTTTTCATGTTCTTTTACTTATTCTATTAGTTAAATTGGCATTAGGAAGATTAACAGGGAAAAAACAAATTTATTTATTTATTTATTTATTTATTTAGGGGGAAACAAACTTAATTTCAGATGTACAGAGTCCTCCAAAGAGTTGAGAGTTTCAAAGATAATCAGGCAATTGAGGCATATATGTCACCTTGAGCTAAGCAATAGAGGGTAAGGGTCTGGAGCTTAAAATAGAAAAAAAATGGAAAACAATTACAGGGAGATGAAAAGACTAAATGTTTGGCAAACAAATGTTTGTCATGCCATGCAGAGACAATATGGGGGCACAGAGTGAACTTTGAGCAAAAAGTCTCTGTGAGCTGAGCAGCTTAGCACACACAGCCTAATGTCTTTGTAGTTATCTCTGGTGATAGCTCTATTCCTGAACCAGGCCCTCTATCTAAATTCTTTGAGGCAATTAAGGTAAGGAGGGTGAGGGCTCTTACTGAGTCTTTTCAGTCTTAAATGTCTTCCGCTCACAATTATCCACATACCAAAGTAGTGCATTTTGGGGAGGAGTGTTTTGAACCCCCTATACATTTGCATTTGCATGTATTTATGTGTATACCAGTCTGAATTGCAAAGCCTGCTATTTGTTCTAATCAGGGAATTACACAGTCTCAGGGGACTCATCTAGGCTTCAATCAGAAAGTTCATACTCCAAAGGGTAGTAGTATAAATATTTCAATTATCTTTACCACGAAAGCTTTGCTAATTTTATAGTAAATATTAGAAATAAGTTTTGATTTATGATATCAGAAGCCTATTAATTATCATAACACATTTTAGAAATAGGCTATCATTGGTAAAAATTATTGGTGTGCAGGGCATGTGGATTGGCCACATTTTTTTAGAGATACTTTTCACTCTTGCATATAGGGAAACTAAGGGTCTGGATACTTAGGGATGGTGCATAAGATTTATTTCAAAATGTTTTCTGTGTCCAGCTCTCAATTCATTGGATTCTGGTTGCCTCATTCTGCTATCTAAATCCTGCTTCCAAAATATTATAATATCTGATATAAGTAACCTTTTCATGAAAAATGTGTTAGGAGAAGCTGAAACAAGGGATAGATGGGATTTCATCATTTTATTGGACAAACGAGAGCATCCTTCTTCCTAGTTAATATTTGTTTAATAAATGTTCTTATATGCAGCAGAATTTAGTTGCTGATGACATTTTGGGAAAGTGACTAACTCTCATCCAATGTTCACTTTGGCAGCCACCATTATTAAGAGTTGTCAAGACCAAATTGGCTTGAGTCAGCCTGAAACACTGAGCTTGTGTGAAAGTTCCTGAGCAAAAGCTCTGTGTAATATGGTGCCGGAAGAGCAGAAAGGGAGATGACAGACCTTGGAGACGAAGTGTTTGACTGCCACTGACTCTGTTGATGAAGACAAGTGTGCTTGCCAAGGAGTTCTTTTACAAATGTGCGGAGGTGTTCTGTAGCAGACAAATAAAACTTTTAAAGCTTAGGCAAGATAGAAAACCCTTCAATATAATGAGAATGAATCCCTTCTATCCGATGAAGCTCTGTATCCCCTCCTCTGTCTCAACAGACCATAGAGAAAAATTGTTTAAAGAAACAGAGACTTGAACATCCGAAGATTAATTATTCCTGGTCTAGATCTTTTCCGTCTCTTAACTTCTTTCAAACTTAGTCATTATAGCCTGCAATAACATATATATATTTATTTATTCCAGTTGCTTATGTGATATAACCTGTCTCCAAAGAAATTGCAAACTCAAGTTCAAGGGCTAGGATATATGAAGGACTCCTGACAAGGGAGTGGAATTAGAGAATATAATAAACTGAACTTTTTTTTTTTTTTTTAAGATTTTGTTTATTTGACAGAGAGAGAGAGAGATCACAAGTAGGCAGACAGGTAGGCAGGCAGAGGGAGAGGAAAAAGCAGGCTTCCCGGTGAGCAGGGAGCCTGATGCGGGGCTCGAGCCCAGGACACTAGGATCATGACCTGAGCCGAAGGCAGATGCTTGACCCACTGAACCACCCAAGCGCCCCATCAACTGACATTCTTAACCCCTGTGAAGACGGTGTCTTTTCAGAATAAAATGCAATAATCTCCTAAGGAAGTATGATCTGTCCTAGGAATTCTATATTTGCATGAGCCAGGTGCCTTGATGAAACTTAGCTTGTTTCCTGATGTACTGTGACTCTTCCCTTTGTTTTAATTCACCAGTCTCCAGTCACAGCTCCCTCAGCATTACACTCAGCATAACTGGTATTGTTTTAGAGTGCCCTAAGAATTCTTCACTCTCTCCACTTAGGGACTCCCAGTTGTCTCCCCAAAACAAAACAAACAAACAAACAAACAAAAAACCCCCGGCAAAACCTTCATTAATTATGACATAAGAAAATGACTGGTGAAATGGAACATTATGACTCTGTTGCCTTACCCAGTTGTTGGTGTTCTGGTGTTCCACAGTGTTCCCCAAACAGATATTGATGAGTTATTACATCTGTTCATTAACATAGCAACACAGTTGGTTTTTGTCACAGTTTTGAATTCTAACACAGTATGATTAACATATAAATGCTACAGAGCATGACTAGACCATGTGTAAATTAATACTAATGTACTACGTGGAAAAGTTCTTGCTCACTCAAATGTGACCTCCATTGAGGCAGAATAATATGTCCATTGCTACAGCAGACAGAGAAATGCCTGCCCCCCAGATGTTCACATTCTAATCACAAGAATGTGGAATTATCGGGCGCCTGGGTGGCTCAGTTGGTTAAGCGACTGCCTTCGGCTCAGGTCATGATCCTGGAGTCCCGGGATCGAGTCCCGCATCGGGCTCCCTGCTTGGCAGGGGGTCTGCTTCTCCCTCTGCCCCTCCCCCCTCTCATGTGCTCTCTCTCTCTCATTCTCTCTGTCTCAAATAAATAAATAAAAAAATCTTTAAAAAAAAAAAAAAGAATGTGGAATTATCTTACCTTCCATGGATAAAGGAACTTTGCAGATGTGAGGAAGATTAATGGCACTGAGATGGGAGATTACCCAGGTGTGCCCATTCTAATCACATATGTCCTTAAAAGTAGAAAACCATTTCAGGCAGTGCTCAGTGAGAGAGATGTGACTCTTGAAAAAAGGCCAGAAATATATGATGTTCCTGGCTTTAAAGGTGTAGTAAAGGGATCAAGATATGCAGGCGACTTTTAGAAGCTAAAAAAAAACAAGAAAACATATTCTTCCCTAAAGCCTCCAGAAAAAAAAAAAAAAAAAAAATCAGGCCTGCTGACACCTTGATAGCTGGTGAGACTATCTTGGCCTCCTGACCGACAGGACTGTAAGATAATAAACTTGTGCTATTTTAAGTGACTAAGTTTGTGGTAGTTTATTTGTTACACAAGTAACAGAAAAGTAAGACAATTGCTTAGCCAAAAATGGAAAATCAGTAACTGTGGAATGAATAAGTGGATGAAACCATCACGCAACTATGTAGAATTCGTCGGTATTATAAAGCACAATCTAATGTCTAGTGTACTAGAATGTTTTCATTGCAATTCTCTAATGAATTTTATGTAATTGTATTTAACTCATTTGTGGTAGTTATCCAACATTTTAATTATAATTTTATTTAATTAAATTTTCCCTTATTCTTCACTCAAAAATCTATTATATTTTGGTTTACTGATGGATGAATAAGTATTACTTGCATCTGAGTTATGCTCATCACAATTTCAGGAGGTCCTATAGAGCTGAATACTCCTATACTAATGTCTTGTAATTTATAGATGCACATATATACATATAATCGGCTATTAGAAATTAGTTTTCTAAGCACAGAACAAGTTTGCATGAATACTTGACAAGAATATATATTCTTATGTCTCCACCAGGACACAGTACTGGATACATCAAAGGGGATCACTAAATGTTTATTGCAAAATTGATTAAAATTATATTTAAATTCTATAGCTATGTATTTCAATCACTCCTTGTATGTGAAATCAACTCCTTGGCCTCTCTGAAATTTTACTGTAGTCATATGGCCAAACTCCAACTCTGTTTAAATCCAACTCTGTCCCTAAACTTCCTCCCACAATCAGCCTCACTGTATATTCATGTTTGCTTATCTCACACAGGCTGTTACCATTGCTTGGCAAGCATTCTCTGTTGCTTAGTGCATTCATTCCCCCAATTTCTTAAGCATCTATTCATAATTTCTCTCCTCTCCCCAACTATTCAACACCTCATTCTTTTTCTTTACTTTCACATTGTGACTGTACTTCCTAGTTTAATGAAGAATTGAAAATAATTGGAAAAGAACGTCCACCCAATTACACTTGTGCCCATATACCTACAAAAACGATCTTCTCTTCTATGGATGAAAATCAGCCAAGGATAAACCTTCATTTTAAACTTAAAAAAAAAAAAAAAAAAGATTTATTTATTTACTTGAGAAAGAGAGAAAGAGAGAACACAAGTGGGGGGGGTGGTAGGAGAGGGAGAGAGAGAGAAGCTCAAGCAGACTCTGTGCCAAGTGTGGCGCTCAGTGCAGGGTTCGATATCTCGACCCTGAAATCATGACCTGAGCTACAACCAAGAGTTGGAGGCTTAACCTAATGAGCTATCCAGGCGCCCCTCTCTACTTAACTTTCTAAACATTTTATTTGACTCATCTGTCATCTGCACTTTCTATGCCCAATTACAGTGAAATTTCCTGGGGTGCAGGGATTTTTTTCTTTTGTTCTTTTCTGTTGAAAGCTTTGATTCTCAATAAATCTTGAATGAGGGGTGCCTGGGTGGCTCAGTCAGTTAAGCGTCTGACTCTTGATTTCGGCTCAGGTCATGATCTGGGGCGGTGAGATTGAGCCTCATGTTGGGCTCTGAGCTCAGTGGGGAGTCTGTTTGAGATTCTCTCTCTCCCTCTGCCCCTCCCCCCTGCTCTCTGTTTCTCTCTCTGTCTAAAATAAATAAATAAATCTTAAAAAAAATAAATCTTGGATGAAAGGATGAATAAACCACTATAGGGAAAAATGACATGCAAACTTTATTAATCGCCTTCCAACATGTTGTTGACAAAAGGCACCAGAGTAAAAAATATGGTTTCAACTCTTTTATGATGTCAGAGACATAAGTAGATAATAGTACTTCAAAGAGGAAGCTGAACTTCTCTTAGTCTTGGTATCTTCATATTTAAAGTGGAGAAAATTATCTTTCCAATATTCCCTTTATTTGAATACAATCCATGGGAAAATATTTTATTACCATAAAACCTATAAAAATTAATCTTATTTAATCTTCTTGACAGTCCCATTGCTTTGGTAGGTCAGCTATTTTAATTCGAAACAAAACAAAAAAAGTAATTCAAGACATAGAGAATAATTATTACCATCACCACATATGGAGTATTTATGGGAAAGACCCTGGGAAGGGCCCTTTATACTTAATATAAGGATGTATATATTTCCAGTCAGGACACCTCTCTACCTAGCCTGGTCTTACCACTGGCAGAGGGGAGCTCAGAGACAAAGATGAAATACTGATTTTCTGTGAAGGGTCTTCCTAGTCTCCAATTTTCCTTGAATAAAATTATCCCCTCCAATGTTCTTCGGACAGACTTTTATAGATAAGGACATAAGGGAGAGAGACAGGAGGCTGCTATTAGAATAATATGGGATTATTATTCCAACAAAAAAATTATAATTATTGTTTAGTTTCTGAAAAAAAAAATTATCCTCTCCATCCAGTCGTCGTGCTCAGCAACAATCTAACTGCCAAATGACTAACATCACAAAGTCACTGTGATTGTCAAATCAGACCTCCGTCCTGCTTGCTTAAGCAACGTTGATAAAGTAGATTCAGAAGGGCCTTCCCCATGGCATTTGCCCCTTATTCCTGCTCTCATCACACCTGCTTCTGTATTGATTTCCGTCACAAATCTGTAAGGAAGTTCCCGACGGGCACTGTATCTTACTCATTCTTGTTTTCTGATACAGTATCCCTGCTTTTCAAACATTCCCGTCAGGCCCCTTCACTTACACAGAAGACCCACATTAGTACCTGTTTTCACTAACTGAAGGGAATGCAAAGAGGATTTTCAATATATATATATATATAGTGCTATACATGTAGCTATATATATATATATAGCAAAAAGCAAAAATGCCATTCAGCGTCTGTTTTGCCGCAATCTGTTTTAGAGGCAGCACACACCCTGAGAAGCAGGAGCTGCCCCGCGGGCTCCTTCCCGGGAACTACACTCAGCATCTCTGCATCAAACCACCATAACTTTGAACTGTGTCTGTGAGCATCTATGCTTTGTCTTGATTCATTGTGTGCATTTGTTAGCAAGATGTGTCCTAAGGTAATTAGAAAAGCCTAAGAGGGTTTTTTTTTGTTTGTTTGTTTTTGAGTCTAGGAATCCTCAAAAATGTTTCCATATAAATGAATGATAATTGCTTCTTCACTTTACACCATTTCCAGCTTACAAAAGATTTCATAGGAACGTTCTACTTTCAGAGAGTGAGGGGAACCTGTATTTGGAAAACAGCTTAGAATATAAGAGGCATTGATTCATGTTTGCTGAATGGATAAGTGTTTCCCGCCTCTGAGTTATGCTCATCACAATTTCAGGAGGCCAAATAGAGCTGAGTATACTCTGTCCTATACTAATGTCCTATAATTTCATATAGTTTTAAAATTTCACAAGATTTTCAAAGTTCCCATTTTTTTCTTTCTAGAAACTACATTCACTTCTGTAGTTAATGCAAAAAATCAGCACTTTTTGTTTTAATAATGTAAACATCATAATGTTCTCTATAAATAAACTATAATTATAATGAGTGGTGTTTAGAAAAGATATGGTGCTTTATCCAGGATATTCATTTTCTTATATAAGATTAATGTGAATTTAAATACTGTTTTTGAATATGGCTACAAATTCTACACTTACTTGTATATCCAACTTATAAGTAGTAACATTCTAGATGCAAAATGAACAAACCTTTTTTTAAAATTTTAAAGAGAAAGGAAAAGAGCTTTATTTGAGTCCAAGTTAGGACAGCTGGCTGGAATACACAATTTTCACAAAGAGGAGAGTGCTCCGGGGAAGGACCATTTGGTGCATATATGTTTTTTTACATAAAGAGTTGCAAATCATCATGACAAAGGACATCCTAGAAAGTTATAGAATTTATCTTATGTTTTTAGTATGTATGAGCAAGGCCACTATGTCTTTAATCTTATGGAAACCAGGAGGGTTTTTTGTTTGTTTGTTTCTTATATTTATGTTTGGAATACTCCTTTTTGATTGAATTTTTTTTTTTTTTTAACAAAGCAGAAATACAATGTGTGCTCAGGGTGGAAATAGAGCCCATGCTTTGAGGTTTTGCTGAGTCATTTTGACCTTGGTCAATGCTAAATAAAGTATAGCTTCCTTGGGACCCCAGAAACAGGGCCCACAAACATTAAGTTTTGAAAATGTCCTTTATCAACACAGGGATAGAACTATACCTTTTGTTAAGATAAATGCTTAATTCGTTATGGAAGAAACTGTATTTTTGAGAAAGAATAATAATTAAACAAGAACTCAAATGTCTATAAAGCATGTTGATAATCTTGTTCTGAGATGCCTCCCATTTGCTGAATTATATTGTAACAACTTTTTTGATCCCATCTTAAAATGAGAAGCCTGTTTTAAAAAAACCAAAAGAGGTATATACAACAATTATCCCTATTATGCCCACAAGTAAACAGACTCAATGAATTATTTTTTTCTCCATAAAGTTGTATCCCACTCCAGTGTGATGAAGACAAGATTCAAATCCTAGTTTACCAAGTCAAAATCAAACTCTAAATCACTGTAACATGCTGTCTGCTTAAAACTTAGTGAGTGCTTGTCACTGAGCAATCAATTTCAATCTCTGTCTGTCTCTTTATTTACCTCTGTCCGTCTCTCTTTTTTATATACCCTTCTCCTCCCACCCCCCGCCCCGAACACACAGACGTAACACTAACCATATAATTTCACCAGGCAGATGATGAGATGAAGGATTAACTAACTAGGCTAAGTATTAGTTTAGTATCATTTTGTTACTCTCCTTACTTATAAGGGGTTATAATTCAAATTTGTCTTATTAATAATCCTGTGTGTTTAATCACAACGTATTAAAATATATAAATCATTTTCATAAAAAAATTTCTGAAAAACATGCTTCTGATTACATTTCATGGCTCTGGGCATTCTGAGATTATTGTTTGCTTTTCAATCTTGTTTTAGTTGGATGTTACATTAAAGTATCTGAATGCTGAATTCCACTTTCTTTTTTCAGGATCAGAAGATAAATTGTTTTGAAGTAATGCAATTCTATTATTGCAAATTGTCCGGGTAAAATATATTTATATACATTTACCATATTTAGTAACATATTTAGTATGTGTAGAAACCTTAGTTCCCATGAAAATACAAGCTATTAGATTATCAGCTGGGTCATCTGAATGGATTAAAGGTGGCTTATAATGTTGGAATGTATGTTGTAAGGGTCTTAATCAATTACATTTCAGAATAGGCATTAACAATGAATTAGTAAAGAGAATTCTAAACTTGGAAGTTAGATACTCGGATTCATGTTTCAGCTCTGTCATTTACTAGGTCTTTGAATTTTCAGAAGATAGTTTTCTTTTTCTGGGCCTAGAGAATTTGTTTGCTTGCTTGTTTTTATTTATCTGTTTGTTTTTCATCTGTCAAAGGAGCTGTCTTGAGCCAGTGATCTAGAAGTTCCTTTTTGCCGATAGTCCCTGACATCACAATGTTGTATTGAAAACATTCTGCTAGGTCAATATTAGTAAAGCTGAATGAATATAAATGTTCTGTTCATTCTCCATGCACACTCTGGAAATCATGAGTAATGAATACTAAACTCACATTTCTTATTTATGTATTTCTTGATCTCATTTTGTGGATATTCCCTTTGCAGTAGCCTCTGGGCACATTTACAGGATTTAATAAGAAGAGAGACGATATCTGCAATCTTAATTGTATAGCAGAATGATAAACTCACAGACGGAAAGCTTGTCTTGTAAATTTAATTTCCTCTAAGCTTGTTAGGAAGACTATACCGGAGAATATAAGAGCTCTCATCTCAAGTCATTGTATTACATGAACTTTTCAATCCCCATGTCAACTAGTATTAATATATTTAAAGGCATGTTGCCTACTTTAGTAGAAGAAGATATGATATATATTTTAGTTTGATGTAAGATACTTCTGTGTGGTTTATATCTACCTATTTGCCCATTAAATAGTTTTTAATAAGTTGAGCTTAGATAATGTCTAATTGCCATTAGTATTTGCATTCCTGAGGCCATGATAGATAATTCAATTTTCCATTACTTAAAAGCAATTGCTTTGTCCCATAACTAGGTTTACTGAGGTGGAGAAAAACGTTAAGCATTGGAATTGCTTCTTAATCTCAGTGTAGATAATTATATTTTCATTTTATTTTAAATGATCGTTGGTCATATATTTCATAGATTTCCATATTGCAGTCATCACTGGGCCAATGTCTACTTACAGTATAACAGTTGATTAACACAAGAACAAAAATGAAAATATTTCTATTAATAACATCAATTTCTGTTAATAACATCAATTTGATACTTGTAGAAGTACAGAAAAGGCAAATAAAACCATTGAAGTAAGATAATGTCTGTGTAAGGATAGAGTAAAGATAAAGGAAAGAAAACTCAGATGTGATAAACATTTACTGTGGGAAAGGTAGTAGCCAGTTTTATAGAAACATTTTCATTTAACTTCTGCCAAAACTCAATGCGGTGAGTAAATTATATACTTTTATGGTTAAGAAACTAAAATCTGGGAAGTTAAGTTATATGTTCAATGTCAAAAGCTAGTTAGTTGTTGAAAATGCTAACTGATACTCAATTGTGACACTGGTACTTCCAATATACCACACATATTTTGCTATGTTTCCTGTTGTGAAGTGAAGCTCATGATCTTTCCCACAGAATCTGGGCTCTTTGACTTCTTGATGAGTGAATGTGATGCTCTGCCAGTTTCTGGTTCCAGATCTCAAGAGACTGACCACTGTTACTTCCCACTCATAGAACACTTATTCTTGGATATCTAAGCCATCATTTAAAATTCCAGTTACCCTGCTAGAGAGACCATTTAGAAAATTTCTGAGACCTAAGAGGAAGATGTACCTAACTGATACCAGCCTTCCTCCAATCTCTGCAAAGTAGCAGGTATGTGTGTGAATGTCTTAGAGCCTAAAAAGTAGCCCAGTCTTCAGCTGTGTGTGACACGGTGACTCAGTCAACGTCATGTGGACAGAAAAATCATACAGCTGAGCTCTCCCTGAAGTTCTAGCTCCCCCAAATCTGAACTATAATAAAATGGTATTTTAAACCACTAAGATTTTGATATTTTGTGAAGCAGGTATTGATAAATAGAACAGACACCAGAGCCCATGTTCATTCCAAGATAAAACTCTGCTACTCGTGGAAGAAAAAAATGTGATGTTTTTTTCTAATTAAAAGGAAGTTTGAAAGGAACTATTGCCATTTATAAAATTAAAAATACATAGGTAGAATGAATATAAATTCCACAAAATTCCAAATTATAAAATTGCAGAGAGCTATTTCATCCTAAAAAAATGAAGAACTTTAAAAAAAGGTATTATTAAACATATGATGAGACAAACAAAAAATGAGAATGCTGTATATTCTATATATTTTGTGAAGCTATGGAAGTTCAAGTACAAGATAAGAAATTTGAAAGCAACATAAAGTGAAACTACCATATTATCCTAAGAGATTTTAGCACAGATTTTAGATGCACATTGCTGTTTAAAATTATCTCACAAAATGTAGTATTATCAAGTAATCATTTACTGTTTATTGAGCAGAGCTTGAAATTAAGACACATAACTGACAAGTCTTGAAGATCAGTTAGCTCATAGACTACCTCCAGGCTCTTACTACTCATATCTAGTGTGCACCGCTTCTAAATAAATCTTCCAAAAGGTCAGTTCTTATCCTGTCATAGTCCTGCTCAAAAACCTTCTATGATTCTCCTTTGGCTGTAGAAGAAAAATAAAATATTTGGTTGCCCATGGATTATTTTATATAACTTTTTCTCCTTTAACTGTTCGAAAACAAATACATCAATACTCTACATCAAATTCTTTTTTTTTAATTTTTTTTAATTTTTTTTTTTTTTAAAGATTTTATTTATTTATTCATTAGAGACAGAGAGAGAGAGGCAGAGGGAGACGCAGGCTCCCAAGGAGCAGGGAGCCCGATGCGGGACTCGATCCCCGGACCCTGAGATCATGACCTGAGCCGAAGGCAGACGCTTAACCATCTGAGCCACCCAGGCGCCCCTCTACATCGAATTCTTATTTTTTCTTGCTCCTTACACACACACACACACACACAAAGACACTACACAATATTAGAGAAGAGACATGATATCCACAATAATAACTTCCATTAATATCAAAGAAAAGGAAAAAAAATAATACGAGAAACACCCAGCAGTCTATGGTCTTTAAGAATAACTGATTTATGCCAGACATGTTAGCAAAAGAATAAATTTCTTTACTAAATCCTGAACCTGCCTAAGGGAAAGAACTAGATTTCCTACTTTTTGGCTATCACGTATAGAACTGCTATGGTTTTTGTGTACAGGTTATTTTTTTTTCTTTAAAGACTTATTTATTTGAGAGAGAGAGAGAACAAGTGAGCAGGGGGAGAGGTACAGGGAAAGAATCCTTAAGCAGAGTCCCTGCTGAGCACGGAGCCCAACATAGGACTCCATCCCAGGACCTTGAGATCATGACCTAAAACAAAATCAAGAGTTGGCTGCTTAACCGACTGAGCCACCCAGGCACCCCCAGGTTTTTGTGTGAACGTAAAATTTCATGTACCTGTGTTAAATGGCCAAAGTTGCAGTTTTGAGGTTGCATGGTACTTACATGTTGTGTGTGTGTGTGTGTGTGTGTATGTATCATTGTTGTTTCTTAAAAAAACTGCCCAAGTATTTTCCAGAATATCTATCCATTTTATATTCCACCAGTAATATATTTCAGTTTTTCCCACCTTTTCTAATATTTGATGTTGTCACTATTTTTTTTAATTTTAGCTATTCTAATAGATATGAAGTGATACCTCATTATAGTTTTACTTTTCATTTGTGTATTATCTTCAGTGAAATGTTTCTTCATGTCTTTTGTTCATTTTCTAATAATATTGTTTGTTTTTGGTTTTGTTGTTGAGGGTTTGTTTTTAGTTCTTTATATACTTTAGATACTTGCCTTTTGTCAGATATGTGGTTTGCAAGTATTTTCTCCCAGTATGTCATTTTTTCAAACCTTTTAACAGAGCCTTTCACAGGGCAAGTTCAATTTACCAATGTTTCCTTTTATGTATTGTACTTTTGGAATCAAGTCAGTCAAAGAATTCCCTGCCTGGTTCTAGCTCCCAAAGATTTTCTCCTATTTTTTTTTTTTTTTCTAAATGTCTTATAGTTTTGAAAATTACATTTAAGACTGTGATTCATTTTGAACTAAATTTCATATGATGTATGAAACTTAATTTAAGTGACTTCCCCCCACCCCCTTCAATGAATGTCAAATTGCTCCAGTACCATTTCTTGAAAAGTGTATTGTTCTTCCATTGATGATGGGGATGGATGTCCAAGTCCCTATTTGGTCTTGACTGACACTGATGGGGGAAGGGAATTAAGAGAGGGAAGGACAGTTTCCAGTCTGGCAAGAATGGCAGTCCTGGCTCCTTATTTGGTCATCCCTAACACGACCCCCAGTGGAAAAATTGGGTTGCTTCTTTGTAGTCTGTAAAAGTTCTCTATTTGGCCTTTGTCATTATTGGTAGAAATGGGGCCAGATATTTTTCTGTGCTATTTGGCTGTAGTAAATCAGTTATTATATAAAACTTCTCCGACTTGCAAGGCTCTGCCATTCCTGATCCTTTGGCTAGAGTTCAGGCTGTTGGGATTTTTTCTTGTCTGTACCCATTAATACAGAAAAATCTAGAAAATCTAAAAATATATGTAACAATCCTGGAGAAACAGACACCAATACTTCAGAGTAAATAAAATAAAGCACAGGAATTTGCACTATATAAAAATAAAAACCATTGCATGACACAATATATAAAACCAAAATCAATAAGCATAACATATAAAGATCATCAGTTATGCAGATTACAAAGGAATACTGACACTATGATACCAAGAGTTCCTATAAATTGGGAAAAAAAGGTCAAATAAGAAAACATGTTCGGGGGCGCCTGGGTGGCTCAGTCGTTAAGCGTCTGCCTTCGGCTCAGGTCATGGTCCCAGGGTCCTGGGATCGAGCCCCGTATCGGGCTCCCTGCTCAGCGGGAAGCTTGCTTCTCCCTCTCCCACTCCCCCTGCTTGTGTTCCCTCTCTCGCTGTGTCTCTCTCTGTCAAATAAATAAATAAAATCTTTAAAAAAAAAAAAAAAGAAAACATGTTCAAAAAAATATGAATAAATATATAGAAAATATCAAATCCAAAAGCCAAACAAACACATGGAAAGATTTGCAAGTTCCAACTATGGTAGATATATATTATTCAAATAATTAATCATAAACAAATTTAAAGCAGATATACCACCTATTCCTTCCAGGATGGTAAAATCTATTAAAGTAAAATATAAATATAAATATAAATACATATCTCTTCAATCTGCAATCTCCCTAATGAATATGGTTCATGACATCAAGTTTTATATTATAAAAAGACAATAAACTCTATATAAAAGTGTAACAGAGAATATGTGTACATATGTGATTCATATACAGTTGATTTTCATTATTTGTGGATTCAACCACTCACTAAAATTTATTTTAACCCAAAATCAATACCCAGCTTCCACAGTCATTTACAAACATATGAAAAGCTGTGGAATATTTGAGTTGCCCAACATACATGTTCCCTATTGGTGTCAAACAAAGTGATGCTCTGCCTCCTTGTTCAGCTCAGTTGTCAGTTCTGTTCATGGTTTATTTAGTGTTGTATTCATTGCATTTTTGGTACTTTTTTAAAGATTTATTTATTTTGAGAGAGAGATACTGTGCACACGAGTTGGCGGGGGGGAGGGACAGAGGGAGAGCATATCAAGCCGACTTCCCACTAAGCACGGAACCCCTTGCATTGCAGGCCTTGTTCCCAGGACCCATGAGATTATGACCTGAGCTGAAACCAAGAGTCAGATGCTTAATTGACTGAGCCTCCCAGGTGCCCCTGTGCTTTTTTTTTCTTTTTTTGTGATTTCACTGTTTAAAATGGCACCCAAGTGTAGTACCAAAAGTGTAAGGTTTCCAAAGTGCAAGGTGGTTGTGATGTGCCTTACAGAGTGTGTTAGATAGGCTTTTTTCAGATACAATGTATGGTGCTGAGTATGGTCATGAATTCAATGTTAATGAATTTAACAAAGTTTATTAAATAAAATGTCTCCAAAAATACAAAAAACAAGGTTGTATATTGATTGGTTGACAAAAATGTTGTGACCAGAGACTCCTAGGAACCTAATTCTGTATTTCACCTGGAAGCAATGTTCATTTTTCACTAACTCAGGATTCAGGGAGAATTCATAGAACATAACTATCATAAATAACAAGAATGGACTGTGTATGTGTGTGTGTATGTAGATAAATGCATGTATACATGTATATCCCACATGTACACATGAATATCCTACATGCTTATCTGCATAGGATAATTTGAATACTGAACAAAAAGTAAGAATACAAAGAGAGTTATTAGGATACACTAAATTTTAACATAGGTTACCTTAGGGAATGGTTGAGGTTGATTTGGGTATGATAGTCATGCAATAGCCAAAAGAAATAAAAGAAAGAGAAAAATCCTACAACTTATTTTTAAAGGCATGTATATGATACTCAAATACTAATAAAATATATTCATATGTGGTGCACATAAATAAATTTTAAAGCAAGTTATTCCAATATTTCAAAAAGAAATTAAATAAGATAAGCAAATAATTCTCTCAATTCTTACATTTATGTATATCCTATTTTTTTATCTATATGATTGCATTCCATCTTTTATTATCTGTCTAATAAAATGGTAGAATGCATGGATAGATATGTAGATGGATAGATAGATGATAGATAGACAGATGATAGATAAAGACCAACAGAGAAAAATGACACAAAATTGGAAGGGGTAGAAAATGGTAAATATATTGAAATGTTCTTCAAATTAAACATTCTAAACGAAATGTTTGCCATATAAATGACTATATTGAATATTGAAATATTGAAATGTAAAGAAAACTGCTAGAGATGAAGATATGAATATGTATGCATATGTATATGTGTATGTATATATGTACATATACTTATGTTTTTGTTTGGCCTGGAAAATATCATGTATATTAAATATAATATATTTATATTATATAATATTATAATGTAATTATATGAATCATGTAATAATTTATGTATATATTATATTTTTTACAAAAATCAAGCAAATACATCCCATGTTGCTTTCTCTCTTATTAACTAGTTGGATGACCAGGCTCAAACCATTTCATTTCTAAGAGGTTCAGTTTCTTCAAATGCATAATTAGGGGATTTATCTAGTTCACGTTCCATGGTTCACTTTTCCATGGTCCTTAAAATTATAACAATTGTATAGAATGTCTTCTAAAAGATTATTAGCTAAACCAAAAGAAATTTTAATCATCTTGGTCATAATTTTCCTCATTAATAAATTTTAGTCCTTACTGAATTTTTTCAAAACATTTTAGTTAAACTGCCTATGAACACTCTTAACTCCTTTATTTTTTCTCAAAAGAAAAATGGAACTGTTTATTATGCCGTGTATCTCTACAGGAAAAAGTAAATTCTGGGATGTATTTATAATCTAAATGGCAAAACAGTGTACACATACAAAGAAAAAACCACATAAACAAAAATTTGATACACCCAGTAGAACAATCCCCTTGGCTGTTTATTTAGTTACCATTCCTTTTTCTGCTGCAGACTTTTTCAGTAGATCACTTAACCAGACATGAAATTCATGCAATGGCTAAAATTGAGTCACAGGCAGAGTATATTGGTGTTCCAATTTTCTGTGGGTTTTCTAGCCCAAACTTCTTTATCCTGAGGTTCCTGGAGTTGTTCTGGTGCTTCCATTAGACTGAAATCCCATTTTCTTTCCATGAAAGTGCATTTTTTTACTAAAAATTGTTTTAGTGGGTTTTGATGACTTGCAAAAAAGTGTTGTGACTAACACAAGAATTAATAAACATTCTGTAGTTTGTTTTTACGAATTTTATTTTTCTAGTTTCTGTGTCTGCTCTATGAGAAATTATTTATGTAATATAAACTCTTTGGTTTAAAATCTTCTGTTTCCAAAGCCAAAATTAATGTGTTTTATTACTTGAAATCTTGTTTCAGATATCTTACATAGATTTATGTCATATAAAAGTGATAATCATCTGTGATAATTATTCAGCACTAACAAAGAGAAATACATATATAATTCATATTTGTATAGTTATTTATAATTCATAATGCAGCATACAATCTAATGTTTAATTTATCATACACATATATTTTTTCATAATTTATGATATAGCATATAATGCATGCATACAATGTTTAGATGTTGTTCACTCAATTTTTAAAACCTCAAACTATGATGTCTAATATATTTAGACTTGAATGAGACATCATTCAGAAATTCCCAATTAAAATAAATCTTTTATTGTTTTATATCATGGCTATAATGAAGAATCTAGATTTTGTATCCCTATGAGAGAGCATAACAATGGAATCTCTATGCTGACATGTACAATTTCTTGCTGTTTCTTTGAGGGCAAACATTGCCCTCCACTAAATAGTTAAAATACAACTCTTTTGATTGCAAATGTAAAGAAAGTAAAATATTGAATTTATAATCAAGTTCTGAAAAATTATATTTCATGTTCATATTATTTTCAAAATTTAAAAATTAATTCAATCATATCACTAACAGATAAACTTGATTTCTCAGATATATTTTTGTTGACTCTTACATGGTTTAGTCCTGACACCAATCAGACTTCATCATCTTATTAATTATTTTACTTTCTGCCATGTGATAACATGCTTGCTTTAAATGAATCAAAACAATATTTTATTATTTGACAAGATATCAGACTTCCGATTTGGACTTATTCTTTGTGAAATTAGTTATGCTTAATAAAACATGATAGCTAAATCACTCAATGTATTAAATATTTATAATCAAGATTTGGAAAAACAAAGAAAACCTATGGAAGTCAATGTGTGTGTATAAAGACAATTAGCCTTCATTTAGCCTCTAGGCATAATACTTCTATTGGCAGTTGGCTATAAAGTCCTTATCTATATATTTATTAAAAAAAAATATCAGAGCAGTTGTTATATGCTTGCCAAGATGCAAGGGTGTAGAATTAAGTGCAGCACATACACACATGAGGAACATGTGCACAAATTATCTTAAAGAATTTCAAAGAAGTTTATGGTTTGCCTGATAAGACATAGGCATGTAAATTTAAAAGTTCATTAAAACTGTAATTCAAGCGTAGCTGGGCTCCCGTGCAACTGTTGTTTTTTTTTTTTCAATCTATACTTGGGAAAGTAACCCTTACTAAGTAATCTATTCTTGTTAAGATTAGATCACTAGAAAATAATCTTAAAAAATCAGACTCAGAATTATAGATCCTATTGAATGTCAAAAAATTCAAAGAAAATGATTTTCTTTGCACATCGTGTGATAGCCCAGTATTTATAATAGGTGTTTAAATAGATACATAGACAGACAGATAAATAATTTCTGTTCTTTCTCAAGTGATGGTCCCTGGCCACCAGCTACATCACTACATTACCTTCTACCTTACCCTTTCCCTGTCCATAAATAGCATCTAAAGTTGCTCTTCCTTCCTAAATAATTCAGTACGATCTTTCTGCTCGCATATGCGTTGGAGCAAAACAAAAGTTGTATAGTTACTGGCAAAACCCAGGATGCTAGGAAAGCTTTCAATTGATAATGCACTGTGTCCTAAGTATCACTTCCAACATATTCTTTTATTATGGGGATGGGGTGGAAGATTAGTGAAAATTTCAATGCTAAGAAAAATCAGATTTTTCTCTTTATGTGTACTCACTACATCATATTTGCTGAAAAAAAATTTGAATTGGACACATTATAGAATTGTATATGGGGGGCACATTTAGCTGCGTGTAGAGCTGAGATTGTTTCCCAGTAAAGAATGTGACAATTGAATTGCAAGTCAGTATTTACCCCTGCTACTTGACTGAAAACTCTTTTACCCCTGCTACTTGACTGAAAACTCTTTAAGGCATTATCCGTGTTTCATTCACTTTTATATTATGTAGTATCATAACATTTACAAAATAAAAATGGGTGTTACAACATTTGTGTGGATAAAAAGAAAGAGAAATAACTGTACTCTCAGGGGTCTCTTTTCAATTGTCTTGTTGGATTTGATCGTTTATTATTCAATTGGGAAAGTTACTTATTTTGACATGATGTATTTTAGGATGTATTTAGGGATTGACTCAGTAAAAGGTTGGGAGAGAAGTCTTCATGGGCCTCTGGTGTTTCTGCATCTATTCTGACAAAAACATAGTATTAGTAATCTCTTGCTATGGGAACAGCAAGATTTGCACCTCAAAAAAAGCATATATTTATTATCACTAATTTCCTATGGGTCAGAAATCCAGACACAATTTAGCTGACTCTTCTGCTCAGGGTTTCACAAAACTGCCATCAGGGTTGACCATGCATCACTCTCCTGGGGAATCAGCTAAGGATAACTCTGCTTCCTGGCTCATTCAGGCTGTTAATAGATTTCATTTACCTGTAGCTGTATGAATGAGGGCCCCAGCTTCTCGCTGGCTGTAGTTTGGAGGTTCTCCTCATGACATCGATAGCTACTCACCACATGGCCTTACTCAAAGATCATCCATAACATGGCAGTTTGCATCTTCAAGGCCAATAGAAAAGTTTTTCTTCTGGCACATGCTATCAGGATGAAGTCATGTATATAATCTGTTATATGTTATGTTGCATATAGGCTATAACATACAATATAATGTGTAATTCTATATCATATAACATGACATGTAATGTGTAATATATAATAGATCTATATGAACATATTAAATATCATTTAATAAATTACAATGTACAATATATAACATATATACAGTGTGTGTGTGTGTATGTGTGTGTGTGTATGTGTGCTGTGTATGTTGTAATCAAATCAAGAGAGTGATGCCCCATTAATTTTGCCACATTATATTGGTTAGCAGAAAGTCACAGACCCTACTCAGCTCAGGAGAAGGGGATTACGATCACCTTAAGGTGTGTTTGACACAGGCTATAACCACTGTTTTCCAGACTATTCTTTGTAAAAGACATTTGAATAGCAAATAGCCTTGGAAGAAGAAGTAGTGTTTTCCTCAAGGACAGAGGGCAGATTTGTTTCCTGAACAAGATAATAAACACAATGCATTGCTTCAGGGCAATGGCTGGATGGAATTGCTTTGGTCCCTTTAAAATATTATGGTCTCTTAAACTCAGTGTCCCTCAACTGTAACAAACTCACGGGGTGCACAACATGACCTGGGCCACTCTTTATTGCAGGCATGGGATTTGAGGTGTGTGTCAGGATTATCCTGAGCTTTGATGATTTGCTAGGACTCACAGGACTCAGAAGTTGTTATATTCATGGTTATAGTTTATCATAGCTAATGGATACAGAGTAGAATCAACAAAAAGGAAAGGCCCCGGGGGCAAAATCTGGAGGGAAACAGGCCCAAACTTCTAGGTACAAGGTCTGGAGGAAACCAGGCTGTCCCCTCCTGGTGGAGTGACAGAGAACACATTAGTTCCTCCAGGAACGGTGTGTGACAATACAGGAAAAGTGTTGCCAACCAGGGAGATTCATATGAGCTTGGATGTACAGAGTTTAAACTGAGGGTTAGTCATGGAGGTGTAGAGTACCTGGATGACCACCGTCAGTTACTCAACCTGCAGGCCGTTGGATAAAAAGCAGACGTTCACCACAAATCATACTGCTAAGCACAAATTATCTGGACAGACTAGTACAGCATGTCCCCAGGCCTCAAGCTTACAGAAACACTTATCAGACAGAACATTCCAAGAGCTCAGTTCCCAGCAGGAAACCAAAGATCTTGAAAGTAGTTTTTTCTTAGGAATGTGCAGAGTTTGAACAACCCAGGCCTGCTGAGTTAATCCTCCCCCTCCCCCACAGCAGGCAAAAGGAAGCAATGCTAATAGGAAGCTCACACTGTGTTGTGTGACACCATAATTAACAGAATCCTTTGTCTCAGAGCCAGGGTTCTCTTGACTTTTGCCGGCATCTACACAACTGCCATAACTGAACATGTCTTCTCATAAGCAAGGAAAAATTCCAGACCCTTCACATTTCTTGATGGACAGTCACACAATCCTGAATGGATAGTGCATAAGGTAGACCCAGTGCTATTCATCTCATGTGTAGAGTAGTCTCTTTTTACCCAAATAGTTTTGCTTCATCAATTACGAATAATGAACCATTATTCAAAAATTTAAGTTAATTTAAAAAGTTTTTTTTTCAACTAAGGTATTAATAGAGGTATAGCTATTAAAGTAACATGTATTATTTTGTTTTTATAATTTGCTTTTATAATTGTAAGCAAAAGTACGTTCTTGTATTTCAATCTTTTATTTCCAGTTATACAGTATGTAAATGGTAGATTCTATTATGTAATGTGTATTGCATCTAGCTATTTAGTAGAATTTTATTTAGCTTGTCATTTCATTGAACTATAAAACAATAGATGCAAATTATACTATGTACAAGATAATATATTTGTATGTTAAATTAAGAATAGCAATTGTGGAAAAAAATAATTGCCTTTAGACGTTTTGTAAATTTTGTTAATTCCTTTTCTTTTCTTGAAGAGATAGTTTCCTTCTGTTCTTAAAAGATGAAACAATATATCATAAATGTTAATAAATATGTATTTAACTTAATTGGGCCCTGATATCATGGGAGTTTTTCCTCTCCACTTCCCAGTAACCCTGTCAAAATGTCTAGTTCATGGTTGGGGGGGGGAGTCATCCCTTATATTGGTAGGATACACTGACCCACAGATCTCCTACATGTCTGCAAGTCTTTAGAGCATGGCTCCAACTACTCTTTGATATGTATCATCTTTTCAAAGATGTTTGTATTGCAAATTGCCTTGAAAGATAAAGCAATTGCCTTTAGAACAAAGGGCAAGTATGCTTACTGACCATTATAAAACATCCTGGTCCCCTAAACTTAGAATTCTTCTCCTTTAACAAACCCATTGCATGTGCAAGTCTCTCCTGGCCATCTTGTGTCACCTTGTAGAAACTGGAAATTGAAGAACTAATGCAAAAAATAAAAATAAAAGTGCTGATATCCTCTTGGCTACCACTTTTGCTGTCATGAATAAACTCTTCTCAGTCTCTGACTCAGAGGTTTTATATATTCTGCAACATCCTAAAAACTGTGGATAACTTGTTAGATGGCAAGTAGGTAAAATCTTATACACTTCACAGTGTGTAAGTCGTCTTCACACTTAGATAGTCTTATGACAGTTCATGTTACTCAACACATAGCGTCTCAGTAACAATAATGGAACTTGAAGTTAACAAAGCAGAGTTAACCTCTTACTCCTGTAAATTTTGACTTTAACCTAACTAAAAATATTTACTTAGGTAAAGATAGAATATACCAACCCTAAGAGGCGAGGAAGGAGGGCTTATCAGAAATGAAGAATAGAAGAAAGCCACTTTGGGATATAAAGCAAGCTGCATGCAGAGAGATACTTTTGATGGGAGAGTTTAACCCAGGCAAATGAATCAACGGGTCGAATGAGCAAGAATGTCTGTCCTGAGGAGATTAGGCATAATAAGACATGTTTTCACAGGCTATTGACTTCATGGATTGGTTGACTCAATCTGCCCATTGGCTATCTATGGCCCTCAAAACCCATCTTCCCCTTACCTCCTTCTTCTAAAAGGCTGAACATCTTACAGCCAAGGGTTATCCTGTGATACAATTAGGAACAATGAGATGCACACTCAATTGCCTGTCAAAGAAGTCCCCTTATAAAAAGATGTGTCTCAATAACATGTCTTTTGTTATTAATATTTCCCTGATTTTCATGCTTGGAAAAAGGAAATGAATCATAGTAGAAATATTTGAAGATAAATTTACCGGTTTTGAATTAAAGATCAGGAAAATAAAAAGACTTAAGTCGTTACTGTTACCCTTGAGTTTCTGTTACATGAGAAAACTAGATCCAAATGAAATCCTGATACACAAGAACAAATTAAATAATGGGGAAATAACAGAGGTTTCCTCTTTTTATTTTGCCTATTAAAAGTATTAGGAGATCTACCATAGTTTGTTTTTGTGTACATCCAAACCCAAGCCCACAAAAACATACACAGAAAGTAAAAAGTCAAAGCAATATTAAGGAGCCATACAGTAATTCAATTTGAGTACATTTAGTAAGAAAATATGTTCTAAGATCTTTAATATTTTTATTTCTCCAAAGATTATTCTGGCTTGCATAAATTATTGGACCTGGATTTGTGAATCCCAAACTGGGCTCTCCTGGTGTGAAAATCTTAATTACTGAACTATATAAATGAGTGTCTGTTTTCTGCTTATTAACTTATTGGCTGTGTTAGTTTATTTTATGGAGAAAAATGCTGGTCAGAAGATATAAGATCTGGTCTATTTCATGTTTATATACCTCATTCTGTAATAATTAATACATGTATGAATTTGCTAAGGTTGCCATAACATAATACCACAGACTGTGTGGTTTAAACTACAAAAATTTATTTTCTCACAGTTCTGGAGGCTAGAAGCCCAAGATCAATGTGTCAGCAGGTTTGCTTTCATCTGAGGCCTCTTTTCTTGGCAAGCAGAAGGCTGCCTTTTAATGATGTCCTTACACAACCTTTCTCCATGCACACACACCCTGAAGTCTCCACCTCTTCTTCTTCTTTTTTTTTTTTTTAATTAATTTATAGATTTTTAGGGAGAGAGAGAGCATGTGGAGCCAGAGAAGAAGGAGAGAGAAAATCTCAAGCAGACTCTGTGCTCAGCGCAGAGTCTAAGGCAGGGCTCTATCCCAGGACACATGAGATCATGACCTGAGCTGAAACCAAGAGTCCAGGCTCAACAAACTGAGCCACCCAGACGCCACGAAGTAGCTTCTTTTTATAAGCAAACCAGTCCAATTGGATTGGGAACCCACTCTAATGGCCTCATTCTAATTTGTTCCCCTCTTTAAAGACTTTATCTCCAAAACAGTCATATTTTGAGGTTTGGAGGTTAGGATCCTAACACATGGATTTTGAGGGGACACAATTTAGCTGATAACAATAACTATAGATAGGGGCGCCTGGGTGGCTCAGTTGTTAAGCGTCTGCCTTTGGCTCAGGTCATGATCCCAGGGTCCTGGGATCGAGCCCCACATCGGGCTCCTTGCTTGGCAGGAAGCCTGCTTCTCCCTTTCCCACTCCGCCTGCTTGTGTTCGCTCTCTAGCTGTCCCTCTCTCTGTCAAATAAATAAATAAAATCTTAAAAAAAAAACAATAACTATAGATAGATAGATAGATAGATATAGATAATTTAACTCAAGTCTTCTAGAGATAGTTATTCTTTCATTTTTCTTAGGTCTTATCAACTCTGAATAAATGCAAAGATAAACAACATAGTGCCTGAAAATTGCAGTCCAAACCATGAACTGTGATAAATTCACTGGGGAAATATCCACATTGTGAGTCCTTGATGTTTAGTTAGGATGCCAGAATGCCCTTAAAAGCACCCAAATCATTCTACTCCTTGTATTAGAACTCTAGTGTACAGATTTAAAAAAAAAACATATAAAAGTTTCAAGTTATGGCATGCCTTTGAGCAAGAAGCACTATTCCAATCACCCTAAATAAACAAAGCAATTAACTTTCTACAATTTTGTTTCTCCTAGTTTCAAGTTAGGTTCATTTACATTTTGTGCTCCACTAATGTGCATTCATTTCAGTCCTTTGCATAGTTCAGCAGCAAAGAATAGAAGCAATACAGTAATATATAAACTAGCTTATAAAATCATTTTTATTTTTGCAAGACATCATGTGAACACTGAATGAGTAGTTGGTAGTTAGATTTCATCAGACAATATTTATTTCTTTGGTCTGCTTGAAAACGTTCTTTTTTTTCTGAGATAAATAATCTATACATAAAATCCCTTCCTCTAACAATTCAATTGGTCATCTGAAACCTGAGAGAAAGAAAAATAAACACTCAGTGAAAGTAAGTTGTAAATGTAGCCCAGTCCCAAAGGTTTATTATTATTATTTTTAAAAGATTTTAATTATTTATTTTGAGAGAGAGAGAAAGAGAGAGCAAGTGTGGGGAGGGGCAAAGGCAGAGGGAGAGAGAATCTCAAGCAGACTCCACACTGAGCATGGAGCCTGACATGGGGCTTGATCTCATTACCCCCAGATCATAACCTGAGCTGAAATCAAGAGTCTGGCACTTAACAGACTGAGCCACCCAGGCACCTCCCCAAAGGTTTTAATTTTTATTTATTTTATTTTTTTAAGATTTTATTTATTTATTTTAGAAAGAAAGAGTGAACAAGAGAATGAACACAAACAAGGGTAGTGGCAGAAGCAAGCTCACCACTGAGTAGGGAATCCGATGGGGGACTCCATCCCAGGACCCCAGGATCATGACCTGAGCTGAAGGCAGATGCTTAAATGACTGAGCCACCCAGGCATCCTTCCCCAAAGGTTTTTAAATAAAACCTGAAACTATGATAACTCTGTTTAAAATATGTTTTTGAGGTGCCGGGGTGGCTCAGTCAGTTAAGCATCTGCCTTCAGCTCAGGTCATGATCCCAGGGTCCTGGGATCAAGTGTCACATGGGGATTCCTGCTTGGTGAGGTGTCTGCATCTCCCTCTACCCCTCCCTCCTGCTTGTGCTCCCTCTCTCTCTCTCTCACTCTCTCTCTCTCAAATAAATAAATAAAATCTTTAAAAAATATGTTTTGGTTGTAGCAGATATCATAGAATATTTTTTCCCCCTTAAGTTCTTAATATTAGGGAACGGAATTTTAGATGAAAACATAGAGAGGTATGGATTGAATTTTTGAAGTAGTGTTTTAGTTAGTCAAAATGTCAGAAATGATTTATGAATTTATGACTTTATATGTGCCTTTATTTTTTTTATCTCTAAGACTGAGGTATAAGTAAGCAACCATGAGACCAAGTGTTGACCTATTTGCACAGAAGAACAGAATGTGTACACATACTGTGAAAATATTGAGAGTGAATATATTGTTTAAAAGGGCCAAAAATAAAGTGAATTAATCCCGAACAGCTCTTATTTTTTAATTGATGGTGTCTTGTTATGAATATTGGATTATTCTACAATTATAACTAATATAATATATCTCTGTCATTTAGTGAGAAAACAGAGCAGCCTTAAGCACAAATACACACACACACCTTCAAATCAAGAATCAAAAAACACTATTCTAGTCGTGGTTCTGTCATTTACCTAGTTTGCGAACTTTGTTAAGCAAAAAATCAATAAAATCTAAAAACTAAAAAGCAAACCAATTTGGGCCTTAATTATCTCATTTTTAAGATAATGAAATATTAAGCTCTTATCTCAAAAATCCCTTTCAAATTCAAAATCTGTTACTGCCAAGAAGGAATTTCCAGAGCAAACAGGACATGAAAATAAATAGCTTTAACTTTTTTTTCCCTCCCACCTTCCAATCTCCTACCAGAGTCTTCCATTAGTTGAAACTTGTTGGGGAGGAAAAAAAATTATATACCCTGTAAGTCTCTTCTAGCTGGACCAAAAGTTAAACGGACATGATAACATGAGGAAATAAAATTTAATTATATAGGTAATTTCTTTCTCCCCCTAAAGATACAAGATGCTTCCCAACAGTCAGGCAATGGAAGCTTATATGTCATCCTGAGCTAAGGAGAAGGGGATGGGTTTCTGGGACTTTAACAGGTGGAAGACAATTCATAAGAAGATGGGAAGAATAAATGTTTAGTAAAAAAATTAATTTTTTTTTTTTTTTTTTTTGGTCATGCCATACAGAGATAATAGGATATGGAGAGGAATTTTAACAAACAGACTTCGCTAAATTCCTTCCTGTATACCACCCTTAGTTCACATTATAACGTAGTTATCTGTGATGATAATTATCTTCTTGGAGCAGGTCCTCTATCTAAATTCTTTTTAGGCTATAAGTGGGAAGGTCAAAGTTCATCCTGAGTTCTTTGGCCCTTAATTATTTTTGGCTCAAAATAATCTCTATGCCAAAGTGGCATTTGGGGTGGCCTGCCCTTGTCCCCTACAGCCCCAGTTTGCAGTCATCTGCAGAATGCCCTGGTACTGCTACCTATAGGGGTCAACCTCCCTGGATGCAAAGTAAGTGCTTAAAATATAAATGATAAATCTGGGATGGGGGAGAAAGAGAGAGTCAGATGATGAAACACTTGTATAATTGGCAAAATTGCAGTCTTAGTAAATCCCACTCTCTACCTATTCCTTACCTGCTTTATGCACCTGAATTTGGCTCAAGGAAATCCTTAAAATAACACAATGAATAGAAGTATTTAAATTAATGAGGACTATCCTCTGTGAACCCTTATTGTGGAAGGAAATCATACTGTACTCTTTTTAATCCATCCAATCCAACATCTACTTAGTTGAAGAAGATCATAAATAAGCAATTTGGGGGCTGAGGTATAGTTAGAGAAGTAGAGATCTGATGTTCATATGGATCTGTTAAATTTCAAAATCTGTCTATATGCCTAAGAGTCTTTTCCAGACTTTCTCTTTTCCTTTTACATTTTCAATACCCCCTCTCCCATCTTCATTCTAATCTTATGACTTTGCTTCATATTTCCATGAAAGATTGCAGGGTTCAGAAAATAATTTCTATACCCTTCTACCACTTCATTCATCTTTCAGTATCTGCAATCATCTACTGTGTCTTTCACCTTAACTACCTTAATCTGGTGAACCATCATATTACTATCTATAGCCAATCTTTCTGTTTTTAGGTTAGATCTCACCTGATCATATGTACTTAAAACCTTTGCTCCAGAAATTCTCCCTTCCCCCTTATACATTGCCAACATTTACTCCCCAGTGGATCATTATTATCAGCATATAAAAATGTTATTTTTATTTAATAATTATGTAAACTTTCAGCAGGATTTTATATAATCACTCATTCTATGTGTAGCAAAGAATTTGGCTTTGCCCAAAGAGAGGCCTGGCCTTTGTCCCTTGCTCCTGGGAGATAACCTTTAAACCCTTGGAATTTCCTGAGTGATAAGAATGTCTTTATTTTTCTTGATGGGCATCTGGGACTACACCTGATAATTTATGCTAACAAGGTGATTAGTGGGGGGCCCATGATGTCAGCTGAATCTCCAGGGAATAGGAGACTGGATACTGAGTTCAACCATGTGGAAAAACAAACAATCAATCATTCCTACAATGATTTACCAATAAAAAAGTCTTGGACACTGAAGTTCTGTGAGCTTCCCTGATTAGAAATACTCTTTGTATATTGTTACACATCAATGTCAGGGAAGCCAGTTGTCCTGAGGACAATGGGAATTTCACATGTGGAAACCTCCCAGACTCTGCCCAATATACATCTTTCCTTGACTGATTTTAATGTATACCTTCCCTGTAATAAAGCATGACTGTGTGTAATAGCTTTCAGTGAGTTCTGTGAATCCTTCTAGTGAATTACTGCAACCTGGTGTGTTTTAAGGAACCCCCCTGATTTATAATCAGTGTTAGAAGTGATGACAGTCTTTAGGCACTGTTCCCTTAGACCTTGCAGTTTGGCTAATTCTGGGCATGCTTCTTTGACAGTACTTTCTTCATTTTACATCCAAGACACCAGGTTTTAATGGTTCTTCTCCTATTGCTTTGGTCACTCCAGTCCAGGCTCCTTTTCAGTTTTTTTTCTCCTCTCCCTTACACTCTAATATTATAGTATTCTTGAGCTAATTATTTTCCCCCCTCCTCCTTTTCATGTATAGTATCTCTTTCATGATGTGATCCAGTCTTAAGAGCTTAAATATCATCTATTTGCCGATGTACTAACTATATATCTTCAGGCTGTCCTCTCTCCTTAAACCCAGACTTGTATATCTCATGGCTTAATTGACACATCCACCTAGATATCTGACAGATTTTGAAATTTAACACATCCATATGAACATCAGATCTCTACTTCCCTAACTATACCTCAGCCCCCAAATTGCTTATTTATGATCTTCTTCAACTAAGTAGATGTTAAGCCAACATTTGAGTTACTGTAGTAAAAAATATGGAGTATGAGATCATATTGAACTCTGCTTATCCTTTCACGTGAAAATTGTCAGAAGAGACTTTATCCTCAAAATATATTCAGGATCTGATAGTTTTTTACTACATTCAGTGCTACCAATTCATCATCTCTTGGTCACTGTGAAAATAGAATACTTTTCAACTGGTACTTTCCTTGATTGTGCCTAGCCTAATCTCAAGAATGGAGCCAGGGTAATTTTTTGAAAGAAAAATCAGGTCATGTCCTTCCCCTGCTCAAAACCTACCAGTGGCCTCCCATTTCACTTAGAGAAAAATCAAAGTCTGTACAAAACCAACATTTGCGACATGATATGCCTCAACATTTGCTCTCAGATCTCCTGAGTGACTAACACTTCCATCACATTGTCCTCTTTGTTTTAATTGAAACAAATTTCAATTTGCTCATTGAAAATGTTAGGTCTACTTTCACCTTAGCTGCTGCACATTGCCAGAGACACTCTTCTCCCTCATGTTCAGAAGGCTAATCCCTTGTCTGCTTTCAGGTTTTTGTCAAATGTCAACTTTTTATAACTAATCTTTTTAATCTACTTAAAAATGTATCTGTTTCCCATGGCTGTGGCTATGAATGTCCCTCATCGTTGATTACATTTTTATGCCCTCTTCTAAAGCACTTATCATCTTGCAAAATATTATGTGATTTATTTATAGCATATTGTCTGTATCTCCCATTAGAATTCCAGCTCCAGTATGTAAGGGGCCTTGTCTAGTTAGCTTTTGATAAATTCCATATAAATATAACCAAAGTCAATGTTCTTCTCTTGTCATGGTCACAAGCATGAAAATTCAAGTTTATTACTTACTGTCCTCTATCTTAGAATATCTGCTTCCTCCAGCTCAATGTAACTTTGAGTGTGAAGACAGTGCCTCTTAAACATTCAAACACTTGGCTTTTTTAATTCTTTTTCTTTTCCTTTTTTTTTTCTTTTTTTCTAAACAACACTGTCAAGTTCCAAATTATGGGAATAAATCTGCACTGTAAGATGCAAGAATACCTTCTTTAGAAAATCTAAATTTGTTCCATCTATTTCTGCACATGGATACATCCCAGCCTAATTTTATCTCTCTCTCTCTTTCTCAGGAATTTGCTTTTAAAAAGCAAAAAGAAAATAACAAATTCCAACATTCTGAATATTCCTAACATTTGCCTAAGTGTTCTAGCTTTATTCACATTTGGCCTGCCCTCCTGGGCTAGCAGACACGGTAGAATTTACTAGTGTTTACCAATATGTGTGGTTCCTTCCCTTCCAGTTTATATATTAAAATTGGACATCCCATCCCCAGAAATTAAACATTGTCATGTGATTTTCTGTTTTTAATGAATATTAAATGAATTTGACTTAAGTCACACCTATGGGTAGAAGAGTTATTGAATAATACCCATTTCTCCTTTCCTGCATTAAGATGGAATTACGCCTGAATCTAAGTGGTGTAGAATGTGGAAAACAGCTGCTTAGAACCATATATGAACTTTGCTCCAATAATAAACACTTATTGTACTGAGATTTTGGTGTTTTGTTTTGTAACTTAGCCAATCCTTATTGAAGCAGTTGGGAACAATTTAACTAAATATTTTGCCAAGACATTAAAGGTTTCTAGCTTTCCAAACTATAACCATTGTATCTTCACTGACCTTTTTCCACAGAAAAACAATAAAAACATTTTAGATTCTGTCTTAAGTAGCACAAACTACTTATTTACATCTATTGTTTTGGGTTAATTTTTAAAAAATACCTCCTTTTGCTCTCTAATATTCCAGATGGGAAAATAAATTATATGATCACTCTACCCATAATAGAAGATAAAACTCCTGTTGTCATTTTTGAATTGTAACAGAAAGGAAGAAGAAAATCAGAAAAGAACATATCCTCATTCCCTTAAAGGTATTTCCCACAAGATAAACAGAAAACCTTTGATGATGTCCTGTTGGCAAAATCTTAATCATATTATCCCACAAGATGCAAGATGAGCTGAGCCACACATTTTATTCTAATTGAGCTTGTGCTCCGGTAAATTATTGTGTGTTCTATTAATAGATAAGAATAGGATAAAAGATATCGACAGGAACATATACTTCTAAACTTCAAAAATCAATACACCAAGTTTGATGACAATTTTTTTATCTGATTTGTAGATATATTATTTACATATGTCTCAAAGCACTGAATTATGGGTGTTGTTTTTTAGTGTAAAATTCAAAAGCTATCTTTGATTAGACTAAATGTTCCTTGAGATTATCGAATACATTCTTTCCTCTGGCATGTTTGTATATATCCTAGAACAAGTTCTTATAGATTTACTCATTAAGATAAAAGGTATGCGTGTATTATTTTACCAGAATTATTTGGAAAATTTAAATTTAGTGCAACAATTATTTTTGAGACTCTAATAAATGTGCAAAATATTTTTATAGAAACTGTGGAAAATATAAAACAAAAAGCTTGTGCTTTGTTTATTGTTTCCTATTTTTTTCTTTACAGACAAGCTTCTAAATATCTGGAAATGTAAATGTCTGGGAAAGGCGAAGCTCTTTAGAGTGGGAAAATGCTGTTAGAATAAGTTAAGGTCAACATTTTTCCCCAATGTGTACATCATATTTTATAGGTTAGTTTTAAATTTTAATGAAAAAATGCATAATAATCACTTAGCTCTCAATAAATGTCTATGATTATTTATATTTGTAGGATGATTTTTACTTTTGTGTAACTGAAGTTCAGAAATTTATTAGCAAAAAGTATATTTTATTTTGTTGTAAGAGACCCTTCTAATTCAATAATCTTCTAGATGTATTCTTTATTTGCAACCAATCCACTGAAAATACAGTGATTTGTATAAGCAGGAGAGAAATAAATTGTTAGAAATTTTTGCCTCAAACTCTGTTTAAAAAAAGCCTATTATGCACATTTTCAAATCTTTGGACTAAGGAAACAAGTACTGAAGTGTTAGAATAGGGGGCAGATATTATGATAAATGATTTGAAGTGCTCAAGGAACCAATTTTGGATTTAGATAGACTGCTTGGTGTCATTTCTAAGCTCTGTCCTTTGTGACCTTGTCCACAGTGACTTTATTCTGTATCACCTATATAAAATTTAGCTTTCCTTCTTGATTGAGAAAAGGTTATTGATTGAGTAGTAAAAGTATAAAAGTGTGATGGTGTGTAAAAAATCCAGCATGAAGTAAGTCTTTAATAAATACTTGCTACTATTATTATTATATCAATAACCTAGAAAAAGATCATTCTAATTAATGCAAATTCTATTAGGAAACATGCATAAACTCTTGAACATTATCTGCAAGCTCACTGAAATAGCTTTGTCCTACTAAGCAGACATATGAGGGCACTCACTTATGCAAGCAATGGTAATTAACCAAGCATTCCAATTCTATTATAGAGTCTTACATCCTTCATCAGAAATACTGGAGGAGGATATGCTCTCTTGATTTCTGAAAAAAGGCATTCATCCCATGCTTACTTCAGAAGATTGATTGGGTGTGGATGCTTCATTTCCTTTAGAAGAGATCAAATTAGCAATTAACTCATTCACAGGTAGAAACAGCCTGAGCTTAGGGAAGCTTTATAAGGTCTTACCTGGTGAAAAATTAGTAATTGCCACAATAATAGATGAGGCCAAATAAAGAAATTGCCCTGAAGCAGGAAAAATATGATTATAAGTATGTACTTTTAACAAAAATTAGGATGGCATTGTTGTTTTGTATGTTTTAAAATTATGTTTGAAAGTTCATTGGCTTCTAAGGTATAATTCTAACATATAATTAAACACATATAGAAAGAAAATTGTCATTTCAGCCGATTAGTGTTGAAAGAAATAGCAGCTTTTATTGTCATGTGATAAGAAAATTGCACTGTAAGTTTCGTTATTAGTCAAAACAACTCTCAAATATAAAAAAAAAAGGAGCGAGAAAGAGAAGAAACAAGAAGAAAATAAAAAAGGAAAGCTTCTGAAGTTGATAAGAACTAAATACAGTGAATTGTTATGTGATGAAAATTAAAGGCAGGTATGTATTTATAAAATGAAATAATTATTTCAATTTAAAATACGCAAGCTGTCTTCTGTGATAATTTAATTAATTTTTATTTCTTATTGGCATCCTATGTTTATTGTTCTCTGTTATGGACCGAATGCTTGTGTCTTTTCAAAATTCATTAAGTTGAAATCCTACCCCCAATGTGATTTTAGGACGTGGGGTATTTTGGAAATAATTGAGATTAAATGATGTCAGAAAGATGGAGCCCTCACAAATGGGATTAGTGTCCCTTATAAGAGCCACAAAAGAGTTTGCTTCCTGTCTCTGCTCTCCACCTAGGAAGGATACAAGGAGAAGCTGATCATCTGCAGCTCAGAAGAGGGGCCTCACCAGAAACCATCATGCTGGCACCCTGGTCTGAGATTCCAGCCTCCAGAACCACGAGAAATGAATTTCTGTTGTCTATAAACCACCCATTCTATGGTAGTTTGTTATAGCAGCCAAACTGAATAAAACTAAGATATCTCCTTTATACACTTAGCTTCTTTTCCTCTAATTCCCATTGAGTGAAGTCAGTCCAGTCAATTAAGTTCCTAACCACATTTCTTGGCTGAGATTCCTTCATTGTCCCCTATACTTGGCATAGTTTTCTTTTTGTGTTATAAATCCTGATTTCCTTTATCTCTTCTTAGTATTTCTATTGTGGGATTAATTATACTATTCTAATGAAGCTTTCCTAATTTTTTAAGCCTTCAAAGTCTGTTACATGATATAAAGCTGTAAAATCAAATAACTTCCTGCTGGCCTCTGCTATCCATTTCTCTAGGTTGAATAATGCTCTCAGTAGGATAAAAAGGTAAGCATTCAAGTAGGTCAGGGATTTCCTTACAAATAGCATTGCCACTCTATTGCTCCACTATAGAAAATAACAAGAGCATGTTTTTATCTGATTGTGAAGCCTTTGGCATCTTCTGTACTCTTTCAAGGCTGCAGGCCACCGTGGAATAGGTTGAATTAATCTCTTTAGGTTTAAGCTTATTTATCAGAAAGGAAGTAGGCTGTATGCTAAAGTCTTAGGTCAAGCCCACTGCTTGCACTACTCCTTCCACCTTCATACAACTGAAATGTGACTTAATAATGTCTTTACACATTGAATAATGCTTCGCAGCTGCCTTATGATGGCAAAGCACAGTAAGACACTGTGTAAATGTTGAGAGATATAATAGTATTAATCCAGGTATGAATCCAGGAGCAAGAGTGTAGAAAGATTTAACAGTCTTTGGGGAATTCAGTGAATAATGAAGTGTAAATTTTGTTCAGTCTTTAAAAAAATATATGCACACATATCATGCATATATGCTTCCTATTTTTAAATTCAGATTTCAGGTAGAATCATAATCCAAAATTCTTAGAGTAGACGTAAGATACAGTTTAACCAAAATATTTCTTGAAAAAATATGAAATAATGTTAAATGATATACTATCTTCGAAGTCCTTGACTGAGTTCCCACCTGTTCTCCTGGGAAGTTGATTTCCTATTTTCTTTTCTTTTCTTTTTTTTTTAAGATTTTATTTATTTATTTGAGAAAGAGAGATAGAACAGGAGCAGGAGGGGAGGGAAAGGGAGAGAGAGAAGTAGACTCCCGCTGAGCATGGAACCTGATGCAGGGCTCCATCCCAGGACCCTGAGATCATGACCTGAGCCGAAGGCAGACGCAACTGACTGAGCCATCCAGGTGCCCAGATTTCATATTTTCTAAGTGTAGGCAGTAGAAATGAATGGCATATTTGTCAGAGCCCTGGTTGTCAATGTTAATTAGGTGAGTGTGGCTTTAAACAAATTTACCAAGTTTGCAAGATTAATCCTTCTTGAACTACTACCTCTTAAGACTCTCTCAAGTCAGGACATCTCTCCCCTTTGTCCCTAAAGACAGCTTCAAATCATCTATCTTTCCATTCTTATCATTTACTTTCTTCTCTTCATTTGTGTCTTTCTGCAAACATTTACTGAAAACCCACTAGGGATAGTCTCTGCATACAAAAATGATAAATATATGTCTCCTGTCCCCCCCAAAATAAATAAAAAACCTGGCTAATAAGGTATATATTAATAGGAAAGATATATATCAACATGAAAAATGTCACCAATTTTTAAGTACTAAATGCTTTTGGGCAGTAGGAAAATGAATAAGGAGATTTACCAAAATGGTATGTGAGCATCAGAAATTATTCACAGAAAGAAGATCAATTATAAGGATCATTTAGAATTAACTATGAAGCTTGTTAAAATGCAAATTTCTTGGCCCAACTCCAGAGATTTTTGAAAGTATAGATAGAACTCAATAATCGGCATGTTTAACATGTAATAAAGATCAATAATAATAATAATAATAATGGCGAACTCACGATTGAATGCTTATTAATAATGAATGGCATTCTGATTAATCTATCGATCATGATCTGAGGCACTGATTTAAGTTCTGTTGTATTTTTGGGGTAAGTATGTTAATTATTGCAGAAAGGAACTACCCAATAGAAACAGTAAGAAAGAACATATAAAAAAGTATTGTATCAGCAGATTGTTTTCAAAATGATGTTAAGTAAACACCACCCCTATTCTCAGTCAATAGCAATGACTTATTCCCCTAGATCTGTATTGGTCTCATCTGGCCAGCTCTGCTTGGGTTGCAGTGACTGGACTCCATAGTCTTTATTTTAAAAACCAGTCTTAAGAGACAGCAGCTATGTAAGGAGAGCTCTAAATTCTTATAGTAATTGTCTGAAGCTTAAGGGATAAGCACAATTACATCTTTGTCAGGTGAGCCACCATCATACTGGCCAAGACAAGTCAAACTGTGGAGGTCAATATTAGTTGAGTGCTGTATGCGTCAAGGTCAGTCAGGAGATGGAATCCACACTAGTTATTCAAAGATATTTAACAAAAACTTGATGAGGTAGGGAGGTGTTAACTAAATAACGGAAAGATTCAGGCCCACACCTAAGAGAACAAAAAGAGGAGTTTCAGACAGCTGAAATCTATAAACATAGATGAGGGTCCCTGTTATAGATTGAACTATGTTCCCCAAAATTCACTGGTGGAAGCCTAACAGCAATGAGATTGTATTTGGAGATAGGGCTTTTAAGGAGGGAGTTAAGGTTAGATGAATTTGTAAGGGGCCTTAATTCAGTATGACTGGTGTCATTATAAGAAGAGGAAGAGACACCAGGGGTGATCATGCACAGAGGAAAGGCCATGTGAGGACGCAGCAAGAAGGTGGCCATATGTAAGTCATGTAACATCAAAATTATTCTGCAATTTTTTTTGAAGCTGTACAAGTGTTAGTTCCCTTGAATGCATGGATTTATTTGAAAATTGTATTCAATAATTATTTAATTTTAGAAATAAATACTGTAGTTTTATTTTGCCCAAAGAAGCTAAGTTGATTGACATCAAAAACCAATAAATAAAATAAAGTAGGGAAAAATAGGAATATTAGTATAATTCATTGTTTTATGTAGGAACATCTAACACTTCAAACATTATTAATTAAAACAACAATAATTGGATATATCTTCCTTCTTAATAAGGCAATTTTATAATAAATTTTCAGAGATGAAAATTAAGTGGAATGCAAATGGAATGCTAAATGTTTTTAAAATTCAGGCAAAGAATTTTACTGATGATAAGTACATTCAGCCTAAAGTAATAATAGAACCCAGTGGGAAAATTTGAAGGAAGCCACTAGAGGACTCTTTGCTCTCTGATGGTGGAATCCTACCAATAAATTGAAAAGCTACCAAAATAACAATAGCTTACATCTGGGAAGGCTGCAAAAGAAGCCATACAAATGGTGTCCAAATATAAAGTGAACAGCTGTAAATTTTTGAACATTTGTAAAAACATGGTTTGAAAATTTTATTACTATAGAAACTTTACAATCACCATTACCTATGACACATTACAACACATGTTTAAGAGTTTCAGGAAAGCTTTATTCTGTATGTTCAAGGGTACATAGCAAATGATTCCAAGAGCTGTAAATCATGAGATTAACTGGAGTGAATTATAGAGTTTAAATATTTTGAACAAAATAATTTACAAAAAAAAAAAAAAAAAGCTTAAACGTTAGACAACCTTGCTTTTAAAAGTTCTTTGCCAACCAAAAATTTACTCTTAGGTCAATTCCTGTCTCCCATCCACTGACACTTCACTGATTGGTCTCCTGATTCCTTAACCCCTTTTTTGTTACTTTCTTCTCCCCTCACTTTCCCAACAAGAAACACAAACTTACCTGTTTTTGTCTTACAAAGCTTTTGCAAGCTCTCTGTTGTTTTCCTGCCCACATGCAAATTCCATATAAAGTAAGCTATCGCAATATATTTTACAACAAAACAAATTTCCTTGCTTAAAGAAATGATGGTGCCAAACAGTGGTATGCTGGAATCAGATCATACGGATTACATGGACGTCTTCCCAACTCTAGAGTCAGTGATGCCATCCTGGCAGCTTTAAATCAGTGCACCTGTAAGTGTGTGTGGGGGTGAGGGATAGATAATGGAAATGAGAAAATCAGGGCTTTCTATTTCTCCTGGAGTGTCAGTTGTTCAATATATACCAGCATTGCATTTGAGATATTTGTTATTAAATGATAGTAACAATGATGATAGAATTACTTAACATTTAAAAGTTTATTATGGAACCAAAGTCTAAGTATTTTATATGTCTTAAATTAATTAATACCCAGAATAATCATCTGGAATATGTACTAGAATTATCCTTATTACAAGATGATGATACTGAGGTCAGAGATGTTGGATCTCATTCAAGGTAATTCTTCTGGAGAAGCAATATGAAACTTTGCCCTACCCAAAGTCTGCACATGAAGTTAGGATATTGGAAAAGGAATGTCTGGGAGTCATAAAACCTGAGTATAAGTTCCTCTATTCCATCCTTACCCTTTGACCTTGGGTAGTTTGTTTTCAAAGTTTCTCCAATTAAAACTATGGAGAAAAAAATCCTATCTTTTAGGATTGTTTGGGAAATAGTTTTGGAAATTATAAAGCGTATTCATTAATCTAAATATGTAATGTGTTTGAAAATTTTAGCAAAAATTTAAGTAAACTAAAAAATTTCAATTAAAATTTTTTGCTAAAATTGGGGCACCTGGGTGGCACAGTTGGTTAAACATCCACTCTTGGTTTTGGCTCAGCTTGTGATCTCAGGGTTGTGAGATCAAGCCCTGCATCGGGTTCTGCGCTCAGGGCAGAGTCTGCTTGGGATTCTTTCCCTCTCCCTCTGCCCCTCCCACTCATGCTCTCTCTCTTTCTAATATTTTGATCTGATAATGTGAACAAGGATTTAGTACATTTTTTTCTTGTTTTTACTGACAATAGAGTGAAATTTTTAAAATTTAGTAAAAAGGGACATAGTGAAGAGATTTTTATTATGAAAAACCCACAAAAAGTGACAAAAACACTGAATAATAAGGACAAATTTATTTCTTGTAAAACAAGGTATAAAACAAGCCCAAACCCCATATTGTGAACTGTATATTGCAATATACAGAGTTCACGTACAAGGATACTTATATTCTATACCTACTTCTTTAGATTTTACAAACACATATATCTCTGCAAAGGTTATTAACATATCAGCCACTGAGGTAAACTAGTTTGAAAACTACCAAGAGCTTTGTCGTGAATGTATTAAGTCTTTCAAGTGTATTAGATATTCAAAGGGAACCATTGATTTTATAAAAGAATTTGTACAGTTGAAAATTCAGGAAGTATGCCAGAATTTCAGTTATACATTAAAAGTGAATTGCCTCTACTCAATCTCATGTGAAAACATAGATTTGTCTGTGTAATAAAAGAAAATGAATAAAGAAGATATAGAAAAACTAGAATAGTAACTATAGAAAATTGTGAGAAAAAGCATGTAAAAAACTACCAGAAAAATATTCCAAGCTTGCTGATTTTCTAGGTAAATTTTCTCAAATTTTAATAAATAATTCCGATACTATTGAAAATATTCCAGAGCACAAAAACATCAGAAAATATTCTAATTAATTTTTGGATTCAAGATTTTCTATAAATATCAAAATTTCTAAAAAGTAGCACAATCAAAACACAAAATCACACACCAGAGACTCAGTTTACTAACAAATACAACACAAACCCCTTACCAAACATTTGGCAATTTGAATTCAACGATTTTATGTATAAAAAGGTTTTTATTAGGAATGTATGTATATAATTCACCTTAACAATAAATCAAAAAAGAAAAAAAAATGAATGAACTCCATAAATGATAAAAAGTTTTCTGATGTTTAATTAGGAATCAATGCTGACTTTCATTTAATGAAACAAGAACAGATGGATTCTTATTTAGTACATGGATATACATAGATATATTATATGGATATAGATATATAAATATTCAAATGTCAGCTGCATTCTAAATGGAGAATTACTAAGCTTTTTCCATCAAAGTGTAGGACAGTACAAGGATATCTATGCTGATCTTTATTATTTAACATTTTTCTGGGTGTAGTAGTCAAGACATTTTGATACAAAAAGTAAATATGATATAAATATTACACAGGAAAAAGCAAAAATTATCATTATTTTCACATGATAAGATTGAATATCTAAAAAATATAAAAGAATCAATGAGAAACATTTTAAAATAAGAAAATTCAGTATTTGAATAAAAACACCGTTGACTTCTAATAATTTTTAAAGCTGTATAAAAACTGAAAAAGGAGAAAAATCCCAGTTTTACCAGAAAAAATGTAAAATACTTGGGAATAAATTTACTAAAATAAGTGTGGGGCATAAATGGAGATAATTACAACTCTACTGGATAAGAAAAAAGACTTGAATTGAGAAGTCATAAAGAACAAGATTAATAAATCTGACTACATAAAATACAATCTTCACAGAAAGTAGATAAGATACTGCAAAAGGGGGGTGCCTGGGTGGCTCAGTCATTAAGTGTCTGCCTTTGGCTCAGGTGATGATCCCAGGGTCCTGGGATGGAGCCCTGCATCAGGCTCCCTGCTTGACGGGAAGCCTGCTTCTCCCTCTCCCACTACCCCCTGCTTCTGTTCACTCTCTCACTGTGTCTCTTTTTGTAAAATAAATAAATAAAATCTTCAAAAAATTAAAAAAAAAGATATTGCAAAAGGTGATTTATAAACTGGTAATATACTTTCAGTTCATATGGCAAAGTGCTAATTTCATGAATACACAAAGTGCTTTTAAGATTAATACGTTAATAGAGAAAATAGGAAAAGAATATAAGCAGACAGTTCATAGAATACACAAATACCATGAAACAATATTTAACATTAATCACTCAAGAAAATGCAAGGTAACACAACAATAAATAGCTATTTTTACTTAAATTGTTGAAGTTTGATAATAGAACATTTTGGAAAGATTTTGACTGCTGGAATTATAAATCTATAGCGTTTTTATAAAATATTTTGGGCAGCATTTATCAACATAAACATGCATAAATAAACAATCTCTTTCTATGAATGAATTTTACAGATAATCTCACATAAATTCACAAAAATATATGCTATATAGATAAATTTTACTGAACATTGTAATAGTAAAAACAACAGGAAGTAATGACTGTCTATCATAACATTGGTTAATTAAATTATAGTAGACTCATAAAATAATATACAATGCACCCATTAAGAAGAAGGAGTTATATCCATGAATGGTCTGAATAGTAGTCTAGTTATTAGCACTGTAATAATGGCGATTTTGTAGTTTTGTTAATGTACTTGTTCAGATACTGGTTCTGTAAGATGCTATCATTGGGGAAAGTGGGGAAAGTATACTCTAAAATTCCCTGTGCTACATTTACAACATGTAAATTTATATTTATGTACTATAAAAATTTTAAAAATCCAGATGGTCTGATATGGAAGGATGAGGGATATAATTTGAAGTATTAATATAAATGTTTTATATATTCTGTATATAAATATAAAAAAAATATAAGTATTTTATATATACTGTATGTATTTGCTGGTCTGAAGCAACAGGAAATCCTCTTTGGAGGAACAATGCCATCTAGATATCAAATTTTCCATGGACTTTTCATACATGACGCGGCATCTATTAAAAATGCACCAAATATTGCAGGGAATAATAAAACCATATTAGAAGTCAAAAGACAAAAGCAGAAAATAAAGACAAATTCACAAGTGACTGGAGATTTCATGCATATTTAATATGTACATGGAAGAGAGTACAAGATAAATGAAACTATACATAGAGAATCAAATGATCATTATTGTTATAAAAAATACCTTAGCAGATTAAGAATTTAATAAATAGTCTTCATAACAGTTTAGTCATAGCTAAAAAGATGATAAGTAAATGGAATGATAGCTCAGAAAAAAATATGATGATTGAAGCATTTGAGAAAATAATGAAAAAAAAATCCAAAACTTAACATATGATATCTGGCACACAGTGAAGACATGGGAAATTTGAGAGTTATGTATCATGAGCAATGGAAAGGTAACAAGTGAGAGAGAGGGAGAGAGAGGTGGGGGGAGAGAGAAAGAGAGAATTAGAAGCAATATTTTAAAAACTAATGGACAAAAATATTAAAATTGATCACATAGATCAAGACAGATTAAAAGAATACTATAAACCACAAGCATAAAAATACAAAGAAAAGTATGTCCAGGAAAATAATAGCAAAATTACTGAAAATCAAAGACAAGGAGAAAACTTTAAAAGAAACCAGAAGTCAAAATGACACACTATTTTCAACAAATCATCCATAAGGCTGACAGCTTTAATGGAAAACAGAATTAATGGAAAAGACAAAGTAAATAAACTTTTTGCAGTTCTGAGAAAATACCTGTTGAATTAGAATTCTGTAGCTCCCCCCAAAAAAATCCATTAAAATTGAAAGCAAAATAAAGATTTGTTTACACAAATGTTGAAAGAAATTATCTTTAACAAACACTTTAAATAATAAGGTGAATTTTCAAGCAGAATGATTATAATGATCTTGGGTGAAAGTATGGAAATATGGGAAAGAATAAAGAGCAATACAGAGTGCAAGGATATGGATAAATCTCAATAAATATTGGCTCGATAATAACAATAACTTACAGAGTTTAAATATATCCACAATTTAAACACACGAGAACTATAGTATTAAAACGAAGAAGGGAGTAAATTGAGTTTTAATGCTCCATGTGCCTTGCTTCATCCTAGAAGTTGTAAAATAATAATTAAATATACACTTGAATCAATCAAGAATCTTCACAGTTTTAGAGCATCCACAGGTAGGATAGCATATTTTAAAAAGTACATATCTAGGGGCGCTTGGGTGGCTCAGTTGGTTAAGCATCTGCCTTTGGCTCAGGTTCTGATCCCGGGGTCCCGGGCTGGAGCCCTGCCCATCAGGCTCTGCGCTCAGCAGGGAGCCTGCTTCTCCCTTTCCCTCTGCCTGCCAATCTACCTGCTTGTGCTTTCTGTCTCTTTCTGTCAAATAAATAAATAAAATCTTTAAAAAAATAAAAAATAAATAAAAAAGTAAAAAGTACATATCTAAAAAATTAATAAAGTAAAATTAATAGAGTAGAAACTAATAGATTGAAAAAAATTGGAATATAAATACTTTAATCCAAAAGAATGAGAAAAACAAAGGACTTTAAACAGAGTTGAAAAATTTAGGTATATAATATAAATGAAATAGGATTCTTCAACTGAATGATGAGATTTTCAGAATGGGAGGAAGGGATATAATGCATTGCCAGTGAGTGATACACCTAAATTAAAAATACAGGAAGGATGAACTATAACCAATGGGAAAATAAGGCAAATAAATTAAATAAATAAATAAATAAATAAATAAATAAAGCAAAATAAGGACTACAATTGAACTTATTTATTTATTTATTTATTTTGAAAGATTTTATTTTATTTATTTGTCAGAGAGAGAGACAGACCACAAGCAGGGGAAAGGCAGGCAGAGCGCAGAGCAAGGAGCCCGATGTGGGACTCCATCTCAGGACCCTGGGATCGTGACTTGAGCCAAAGGCAGCGGCTTAACCGACTGATCCACCGAGGCGTCCCCAATTCAACTTTTTTAGACAGCCAACTAAATATATATACAAAAGAGGTGCATCATAAAGGAGAACAGTGGCCAGATTATGAAATATCAAATATCTGATAAAAGTAAGAGATGTTTTCCTATGTCAAAAAGGTTTATTGTGTCAAAAATATTATTGTGCTTGACTACATTTGTTTCTTGGTGATATTCCATATGACCACCACTTATGTAATTGATGATAGTTAATTTGTCAGGGTGCGCCTAGCTTCCATTAAGGTTGAGGCAGGGATATTGACTTTCCCTTTTCTTTCTTAGCTCTAAAAAAGATGTCAACAACATTTCACTCACATCTTTTCTGTTTTAGGGTGGTCTCAAACATTTGCAATTTGTCCTAAGGGTGTGATTAATTTTCTTTGATCTAAAGGGTGGTCATATAAATAGATATACATCGTTTATTCATGAAAGTACTGCCCCAACCACCTTTCCCTGAAAATGAGAATAATTTAGATTTGCCAATGCATTTTTTTTTCTTTTGAAATATCTCAATATTGCCCAACTATAGTGGGAGCAAAAATGCTCGTCCCTCTGCCTGCAGTACTGTTTCTGTGTTTCTATATTTGGTTTTCTCTTACTCAGACATTTAGGGGCACCTGTTTTATGTGTGATGAATCTGAATCCTGAGTGAGCCTTCATGGTAGCACAAGTTGATCAGAATAATTGGTAGTAGTACATTTTGCATGGGTTTTTGTGAGGAAAAATGGATATCTATTAAAAATATTGCATTTTTAAAAGTCTGTGTACCCTCAGCTGGGGCTGGCTGACCTGAGAGTATAATCTAAAATTATTTTAATTTTATTAACAAATGAAAATTAGTCGATTATAGAGATTTTCATTGTATTAATATTAAGATCTCTTTATTTAATGAAATCATAGCATAATTGAATTTAAATAAATGTGTTTTTATATTTAATGCTTAAAATATAAAAACAAAGAAATAGTCAATGAGTCATGAGTAGTATCAACCATATTAAATGCATATACACTATTTTAAATATAACTGAATTATATCCAGCTAGTGCTCATAAAAGGAAAAGCAATTAGCAAATTAACTATTGTATTGCTATTGGACCTCTCTAAGGCTAAAGAATTTTTCCAGTTATACAAAGAACGTCCTTGAATTTTACAAGTCTGAATTTATTACTAAGGAACTCAGTTAAGCAAACACATTTTTATCTGTTGACATTTAATCAAGCCAGAAGTTTTTATTTATACAAAGCATTACATATATTTGAAATGCTTTTCTTCTTTCAAGGAAATTAACTACAGTTGTGCTGTTTAGGCATAATATAATTAGGCATACAGATATTTCAGATATGTGAAATGAAGGGGAAAGAAGAAAGAGGGGATGTGTCCTACCTAGTACTAATCAAATGTTTAATATGTGACCATGATTGTGTTAGGTATGCATTTTTTAACTCATTATTTAAAAACAAGACTTGGAACTGTAAAATTCCCAGAAGAAAACATAGGGAAAATGGTCTTTGGCATTAATCTTGGCAACAATTTTTTAAATGTAACACCAAAATCACAAGAAACAAAAGCAAAAATCAAGAGAAACTACATCAAACTAAAAACAAAATAAAACAAAACAAAAAACACAAAAAACAAAACCAAAAAAAAAACCTCTGCACAGCAAAAAATAATCGACAAAATAAAAAGTCAACTTATGAAATGGGAGAAAATATTTGAAAACCATGTATCTGATAAGGGGTTAATATCAAAAATCTATAAAGAATTCATACTACTCAATTAAAAAACCCCAAACAATCTGATTAAAAAAAATGGGCAGATCTGAATAGATCTTTTTTTTTTTTCCAAAGAAGATATACCAATGACCAACAGTATGTGAAAAGATGCTCAACATCACTAATCATCAGGGAAATGGAAATCAAAAGCACAGTAAGATATTATCTCACACCTGTTAGAATGACTAGAAGACAAGCGATAACAAGGTTTAGTGAGGATGTGGAGAAAAGAAAGTGCTCATGAACTATTAGTGGGAATATAAATTGGTTTGGCCACTATGGAAAACAGTATGGAGATACCTCAAAAAATAAAAAATAGAACTACCACACAATCCAGCGATCCCACTTCTGAGTTTATATTTGAAGAAAATGAAAACACAATATTTAAAAAAAAATCTTCACTCTTACGTTCATTGCAACATTATTTACAAGAGCCAAGATGTAGAAACAACCTAAGTTTCTGTCAACAGATGAATGGATAAAGATATATATCTATATCTATATAAAATGTATAATGGAATATTATTTAGCCATGAAAAAGAAGAAAATCTTACCACTTGCAACAACATGGATGGACCTAATGGAGGGCATTATGCTAAGTGAGGTAAGTCAAAGAAAGACAAATAACATATGATATCACTCATATGTAAAATGTAATAAAGCTAAACTCTTAGAAACAGAAAGTAGAATGGCAGTTACCAAGAGCTTGGGGATAGGGGTCTCCGAGAGCTGTTGAACAAAGGGTATATTCTTGCAACTAGATGATGAATAAGTTACGGAGATCTAATACACAGCATTGTGATTATAGTTGACAATCCTGTATTATATACAGCTATACCTCAGAAGTGTTGTGGGTTTTGTTCCAGACCACCAAAACAAAGTAAACATCATAATAAAGTGAGTCAAATGAAATTTTTTGTTTCCCACTGCATATAAAAGTTGTGTTTATACTATACTGTAGTCTGTGAAGTATGTTTAAAAAATGTATATACCTTACAAAATACTTTATTGCTAAAAAACGCTAACCACCATCTGAACTTTCAGCAAATTTTAATACTTTTGCTCGTGGAGGGTCTTGCCTCAATGTTAATAGCTTTTGCCTCATCAGAGTGGTGGTTGCCAAAGATTGGGGTGGCTGTGGCTATTTCTAAAAGTAAGACAACTGGGCGCCTGGGCGGCTCAGTTGGTTAAGCGACTGCCTTCGGCTCAGGTCATGATCCTGGAGTCCCTGGATCGAGTCCCACATCGGGCTCCCTGCTCGGCAGGGAGTCTGCTTCTCCCTCTGACCCTCCCCCCTCTCATGTGCTCTCTCTCAAATAAATAAATAAAATCTTAAAAAAAAAAAAAAAAAAAAAGTAAGACAACAATGAAGTCTACCACATTGATTGACTCTTCCTTTCACAAATGATTTCTCTGTAGCATGGGTTGCTGTTTGATAGCATTCTACCCACAGTAGAATTCTTTCATAATTGGAGTCAATCTTCTCAAATCCTGCTGCTGCTTTATCAGTAAAGTTTATGTAATATTCTAAATCCTTTGATGTCATTTCAACAATCTTCACAACATCTTCATCAGGAGTAGATTTCCTCTTAAGAAACCACTTTCTTTGCTCATCCATAAGAAGCAGCTCCTCATCCATTCAAGTTTTATCATGAGCTAGCAGCAATTCAGTCCCATCTTCAGGCTCCACTTCTCATCTTAGTTCTCTTGCTGTTTCCACAACATCTGCAGTCACTTCCTCCACTGAAGCCTTGAACCCTTCAAAGTCATTTTGAGGGTCGTAGCCAACTTCCTCCAAATTCCTATTAATGTTGATAATTTGACCTCTTCCTATGAATCATGAATGTTCTTAATGACATCTAGAATGGTGAATTTTTTCCAGAAGCTTTTCAATTGAGTTTGCCCAGATTCATCAGAGGAATCACTATCTATGGCAGCTATAGCCTTACGAAATTTATTTTTTAAATGATAAGACTTGAAAGTTGAAATGACTCCTTGATCCGTGGGCTGCAGAATCGATGATGTGTTAGCCGGCACAAAAACAACATTAGTATCATTGTACATCACCATCAGAGCTCTTGAGTAACCAGATGCATTGCCAAGGAGCGGCAAAATTTTGAAAGCTTTTTTTTTTTTTGGTCTGAGTATTAGGTCTCAACAATGAGTTTAAATATTCAGTAAACCATGTTGAAAAACAGATGTGCTGTCATCCAGGCTTTGTTGTTCTATTTACAGAGCACAGGCAGAGCAGATGTAACATCATTCTAAAGGGGCTTAGAATTTCCAGCATGGTAAATGAGCCCTGGCTTCAACTTAAAGTCACTAGCCACATTAGCCTATAACAAGACAGCCAGCCTGTCCTTTGAAGTTTTAAAGCCAGGCACAGACTTTTCCTAGCTATGAAAGTCCTACATAGCATCTTCTTCCAATAGATGTCTGTTTCATCTACATTGAAAGTCTACTGTTTAGTATAGCCACCTTCATGAATGATCTTGGCTAGATCTTCTGGATCACTTGCTGCAGCTTCTACATCAGCACTTGCTGCTTCACCTTGCCCTTTTGTGTTGTGGAGACAGCTTTTTTCCCTTAAATCTCATGAACCAACCTCTGCTAGGTTCAAACTTTTCTTTTGCAGCTTCCTCACATTTCTCGGCCTTCACAGAATTGAAGGGAGTTAGGACATTGCTCTGGACTGGGCTTTGGCTGGAGGAAAGGACGTGGCTTGTTTGATCTTCTGCCCAAACTACTCAGATTTTCTCCATATCAGCAATAAGCCTGTTTCATATTCTTATTATTCATGTGTTCACTGGAATAGCACTTTTAATTTCCTTTGAGAACTTTTGCTTTGCATTCACAACTTGACTGTTTGGTACAAGAAGCCTTGCTTTCAATCTATCTCACCTTTTGACATGACTTTCTTACTAAGCTTAATCATTTCTAGCTTTTGATTTAAAGCGAGAGATCTGCAACACTTCCTTTCATTTGAACACTTGGAAGCCATTGTAGGGTTATTAATTGGCCTAATTTTAATATTATTGTGTCTCAGGGACTAGGGAGGTCTGAGGAAAGGGAGAGAGACAGGTGAATGGAAGGTTGGTGGGACAGTCAGAACACAAACAATATTTCTCAATTAATTAAGTTTACTATCTTATATGAGCATGGTTCATGGTACCCCAAAACAATTACAACAGTAACATCAAGGATCACAGATCACAAGGGCACCTGGGTGGCTCAGTCTGTTGAGTGTTTGACTCTTGACTTCAGCTCAGGTCATTATCTCAGGGTAGTGGGATCAAGCCCTTTGTTGGGCTCAGAGCTCAGCATGGAGTCTGCTTGGGATTCTCTTTCTCTCTTTCCCACTGCCCCTCCTCTTACTGTGCTCTCTCTCACTCTCTCTCAAAAAAAAAAAAAAAAAAAAGAGTCACAGATCACCATAACAAATAATAATGAAAAAGTTTGAAATATGGCTAGAATTACTAAAATGTGGCAGAGATATGAATTGAGCCAATACTTTTAGAAAAATGGCACCAGGGCGCCTGGGTGGCTCAGTCATTAAGCATCTGCCTTCGGCTCAGGTCATGGTCCCAGGGTCCTGGGGTCAAGTCCCACATCAGGCTCCCTGCTTCCCAGAGAGCCTGCTTCTCCCTCTCTCATTCCCCCTGCTTGTGTTCCCTCTCTCGCTATGTCTCTCTCTGTCAAATAAATAAATAAAATCTTAAAAAAAAAAAAAAGAAAAATGGCACCAATAGACTTGTTTATTCAGTGTTACCATAAACCTTCAATTTATAAAAAAAAAAAAACAAACAATATCTCCGAAGCTCAATAAAGCAAAGTGCAATAAAATGAGATATGCCAGTACTTCAAAGTTACTAAGAGACTAGAGCTTAAATGTTTTTACCACAAGCTGAAATAATAATTATATGACATGAAAGCTGAAGCTATGGTGGTATTCATATTGCAGTATGTAAATGTCTCAAATCAACATATTGTACACATGAAAGTTCCACAACGTTATATGTCAGTTATATCTCAATAAAATATTAAAAAACTTTATGAAATATTGTCAATTTCCTAAGTAGGAGCCAAAAAAAAAGTTTTTAGTAACTTGCCCATATTTACAAAACTTTCATGTAGGACAGGTAGATTTTAATTTCAAAGCCTATACATTTTTTCTTTATTGCATCTTCTAAACTATCCTTTGTTCATCTGTATATTGACAAATAAAACATGGATTCACATTACCCTAATTATGGAATATCTTGTGTAATCATTTCCATTTATAGTTGTAACATTTAAATTAAAAGCTATTAATCTTTATTCGTTATTTCAAAAATATTTCCCTTTGATTAATATCTTTAGTTTCAATGAAGTCATAAAACATTTAGGTTAAATCAGTGTCAACAAGTAGAAATTAAGTTTGTTTACACATTTTTATTAGTAATTTCTAAATTAAATCCATTAATTTTCAAAAAGGGATTTTTTACATAAAAAGATTATTTTAAGGAGTATTTTATAGATCTAAGAGAACATTCCTGTTCTAAGTTCTATGTTTCTTACATAGCATGATATACAAATGAAGAGGTAAGCATTTGCACATGTTGACAACATTAATTTGACAGATAAATTGATGCACCTACTGTGTGCAGAATATTTTATGAAGTGATTTGTGTCTCCAAATACAAAACAACTAATTTTGTCATCAACAAAGCTTATGAGAAAAGGCATATAAACATATGGGTGCTAGATGACATCAAATGGAAATACTTGTGTCAAAAATGAGGATATGAAGCACAATGATATGTCAGGAGAGAAAAGTACAATATTATAGAAGTGTTGATGTTTAGCTGGTGCAAGCATGGGTAGAATTCATCGTAAAAACTTGGAGCAAAGGGTAAGGACGAGGAAATCATATTAGTTAAAGAGTAAGCATTCAGTTTCTGTAAAAATATTTGTAATAAATTCAGCAAGGCGACACTAAAGATTAAAAGTGGAAAATAAGATGGGAAACAAAAAAACAAATCAAAGTAGACTGTTATACATAAAAATCTCTCTCAATCATTTTAGCTGAATATAGAAGTACAGTTCTAATATGATTTGGCAGAAAAATCTATTTGAATCTCTTGTTATAACTTTCTAAAATTAGGGCTTTTTTCATTCTCTGAAGAAACATTTATGGAAACATTTTTAACAGAGCAAGAAAATAGAATTCTTCAGTGAGATCTTTTATATTATTTTACAGTCAACATGTAACTTATCCAATGACCTCTATAATCAATCAACTTACCTATGGTTTATTCATATAAAAATGTGGCTATGAGTACCTGAGCTTCATTTTAACCTGAAGTTGGGTAACATCCATGCTGTAGATTTTTTTAATAGAAACATTTGTAAATGAATATTATCAAACCATGTAGATGTCCAAATTGGCCAATACCATAGATAAAGAACTTGCTAGAAACCATAGCAAAGTGCAAAACAGGAGTTCCAGCCAGCTCCGTCCGCAATGTGCTTATTTTAATTATACACAGCTGGGTAATTTGCAGAGTATCTGTTAAAGTCACCATTTGAAACAATGGTCTTCATTTACATGTGTTGAATAAAAGCTTCCTAAAGAAATTATTTCAAGTGTTATTATTCCCCATAATATACTTAAGAAAAAAATAATCAATAAACATAATCTTATTAAGATTAATTAATCTGGGTTTTATCAAATAACCAGAATAATATTGTATTTATTTTATTCAAAGATTTATTTTATTTATTTGAGAAAGAGAGAGCACGAGCAAGAGAGGCAGAGGGAGAAGGAAAGAGAATCTCTAGCAGACTCCGCCTGGAGCACGGAGCTTGACTAGGGGCTCAATTTCACCACCCTGAGATCAGGACCTGAGCAGAAACTGAGTCCAATGTTCAGTCAACTGTGTCACCCATGTGCCCCTAAATTTATTTTATTTATTTATTTTTTGGGGGGGTTTACTATTTATGTCTAAATTTATTTTAAAAACAAGACAGTATTTTTGGTTTTATAATGTTAATTTATTAGAAAAATGTCTGATTTAAGAACAGATGGAAGGGGATCAGTTAAGGTCCCATCATTAGAACTTAATTGGCATTGAAAAAGAGAGAGCGAAAAAAACAAACAAACAAAAACTCCAAAATGTGTAAGGAGATTCATGCAGGAGGAATACTGAAACATTTTTAACAGAAATAAAATAGTGGAATCACTTTAGCAAACTTTAGTTGAAAATTAACTGTACAGGTTAAGAAAATAATTTACTAAAGACGCCACCTTTATTCTTGATAGCTACTTTTATTCTTCTCCACATCATACCAGAATATAAAGGGCACTTTAGGTAAACAACAGGATCCAGAAAACATAATTATATAAAACTAAAATGTACTTGCTTTTTCCAGTGACTTTTAGAAATGGTTGAAATCTGGAAATTACTGTCTATGTAGTACAAATTAAATAAATAGCTTTTCTGTCCAGTGTGGATATAATTAGTCCCTTCCTCATCCCTCTTCCGGGAGGAAGTGTAAGAAGGGCATGAGGGATTTCTCAGCTGTCCAGAATCATGCCAGAATATTATGATGTTTATCTATTTTCCTTGCCTGTTTCTGCTAATGAATTTTTTTTTAAGATTTTATTTATATTTTGAGAGAGAGAGAGAGATAGCAAGAGAAAGCACAAGAGGGGAGGCAGAGGGAGGAGCAGGCTCCCCAGGAGCAGGGAGACCCATGTGGGGCTGGATCCCAGGACCCTGAGATCATGACCTGAGCCAAAGGCAGACGCTTAACTGACTAGACCACCCAGGTGCCCCCTACTAATGAAATTTTGTTTGTGTTGGTACTTTTACTTGTTTAATTTTTTTCCTTTTATTGCATTATGTCTCATATTGCCTCTGTGACTTTTCTTATTTTGCCTTTTGTTCCTAGAATTCTCTCCCCTTTCTCTGCTTATTTCTTACTATTTATCCTTGAGGTCCCAACTCTACTCTCACATATTCTGTGATACTTTTAATATCTAGTAATGACCAACATTTTTAAAGATGTTTTTAATATTTTTTTATTTTTGCCACTCTTCTATTCCATGAGCCACTCATATATCTTTATTTTTTATTTTATTTATTTATTTATTTATTTTTTGAAGATTTTACTTATTTATTTGAGAGAGAGAGAGCACATGAAGGGGGGAGGGTCAGAGGGAGAAGCAGACTCCCTGCTGAGCAGGGAGCCCGATGTGGGACTCGATCCAGGGACTCCAGGATCATTACCTGAGCTGAAGGCAGTCGCTTAACCAACTGAGCCACCCAGGCGCCCTATCTTTATTTTTTTAATTGATGATAAACTACAAATCTTTCTTGAGTATGATGAGGTTATATCCCAGTAAAACCATTGTGAGTTGAAAATATAGTAAGTCAAAAATGCATTTAATACGCCTAGGCTAGCCTATCTTATGTGTGTCCAGAACACTTATGTGAGCCTACAGCTGGGCAAAATCTTCTAACACAAAAACCTATTTTACAATAAAATATTGATTAGCTCATGTAATTTATTGAATACTGTACTGAAAGTGAACAGTGGAATGGTTATTTGTCCTTGTGATCGCAGACGGACTGGCAGCTAGGGTTGCGACAACCTAGCAAAGGACGGAGTATCACACAGCATATCGCCAGCCCAGGAAACGATCAAAATTCAAAATTCGAAGTATGGTTGCTACTGAATGTATTGCTTTCACACCAACATAAAGTTGAAAAGTAGTAAGCCAGACTGTTGTAAAGTGGAAACTATCTGTATTCTGTTTAATGATCTCTGAATAAAATTTGACAGGCAGAAGGAAAAAAAAAGGGAGTTAAAGTGTCAGCCAGTTTGGCTAAGAACAAAAAGTGTTACTCAGAGAATTACAAAAGTGATGTAGAAAATTATGCTAAGATGATTAAATAGGCAGGTTATTTCTAGTATGAGGAAATGTTTTATGTTCTCTGAACATAATGTTGGTGTATGCTAATCAATGGAAAGTTTTGTTAGTGTGGATTTTATGGTCCAAGGAAGTATTATTCCTCTAATTATATGACTATTTAAAAATTTGTTTAATTTGTTTATATATTTATTTATTTTTTATTAATAGACTATTTTTTTTTTTTTAAGATTTTATTTATTCATTTATTTGAGAGAGTGAGAGAGAGAGAGCACATGAGAGGGTGGAAGGTCAGAGGGAGAAGCAGACTCCCTGCCGAGCAGGGAGCCCGATGCGGGACTCGATCTCGGGACTCCAGGATCACGACCTGAGCTGAAGGCAGTCGCTTAACCAACTGAGCCACCCAGGCGCCCTATTAATAGACTATTTTTAGAGCCTCTTAGGTTTACCAAAAAATTGAGCAGAAAGTACAAAAAGTTCCCGTATACTTCCTCTCCCCTACCACACTCAGTTTTTTTTTTTTTTTTTTAAAGATTTTATTTATTTATTTGAGAGAGAGAATGAGACAGAGAGAGCATGAGAGGGTCAGAGGGAGAAGCAGACTCCCTGCCGAGCAGGGAGCCCGATGTGGGACTCGATCCCGGGACTCCAGGATCATGACCTGAGCCGAAGGCAGTCGCTTAACCAACTGAGACACCCAGGCGCCCCCACACTCAGTTTTTCCTATTAACATCTGGCATTGGTGTGGTGCATTGGTTATAACTGAATTAATATTGATACATTATCATGAACTGAAGCCCATAGTTTACATTAAGTTCATTTCTGACTCTGTAGTTCTATGAGTTTTGCCAAAAGCATAAAGTCATGTATTCACGATTATGATATTATACAAAACAATATTGCTGCCCTAATGGTCCTCCATGCTGTACCATTCCATCCCTCTCCCCCTTCCCCTAAAATCTTGGCAAACACTAATTTTTCCCTGCCTTTATAGTTTTGCTTCTTCAATAATATCATATAGGTGGGATCGTACTGTATGTAGTCTTTCATACTTGCTTCTTTTACTTGACAATATGCGTTAAATTTTCCTTCATATCTTTTTGTGGTTTGATAGCTCTTTTATTACTGCTGAATAATATTCCATATATGTATGGCCACAATTCGTTTATTCATTAAACAACCAAAGGAAATCTTTGTCACTTCAAATTTTTGCAATCATGATTAAAATCTACCGCAAACATTCATATGCAGGGTCTTTTCCTTCCCCTCACCCTCCCCTTTCTTCTTTGTTCCTTTCTTCCTCCTCCTCTTCTCCTTCTTCTCTTCCTCCTCTTTTCCTCCTCCTCCTCCTCGTTTCTTCTTCTTCTTCTTTTCTTCTTCTTCTTCCTTCTTCTTCTTCTTCTTCTTTTTCTTCTTCTCCTCCTCCTCCTCCTCCTCCTCCTTCTTCTTCTTCTTCTTCTTCTTCTTCTTCTTCTTCTTCTTCTTCTTCCTCTTCTTCTTCTCCTTTCTTCTTCTTCTTCTTCTTCTTCTTCTTCTTCTTCTTCTTCTTCTTCTTTTTCTTCTTCTTCTTCTTTCTTCTTCTTTCTTCTTCTTTCTTCTTATTCTTCCTCCTCCTCCTCCTCTTTTTCCTCCTTCTCCTTTTCATGGGCATAAGTTTTTAACTCATTTGTATAAATACCTAGGACTACAATTGCTGGATTATATAGTAAAACCATGTTTAACTTTGTGAGAAATGGCTACATTATCTCCTCAAGTGGCTGAAAGTGGCTGTACCATTTTGCATTCCCACCAAGAATGAATAAGAGTTCCTATTGCTCCACATCCTCACTAGTATTTGTTTGTCTGTTTTGGTTAGCAGTAAAACATCTTTCTAGAGTTTTTACTTTTAGATTTTTTTGTAAAGTTACATATTTCTAGAAAACATTTAGATGATTCTTTTCTTTATTCTTTACACATTCTGACAATCCCTGCCTTTTAACTAATTTACTAAATTAACATTTATTTTGATTATGTGTATATTCTCATTTACTTCTGTGATCTTCCTTTGTTTTCTCTAGTATCTTCTTTTGTATCAGGTCACTATTTCCTTTTTTTAAAAACTAATTTTGAATCACTCTATTTCCATTCTGTCAGTGTAATTTATCTAGCAGTTGTAAGATTCTGATTATTGGAAGTCTTTCTGAAAATACTCACCATGGTAATGCTATGAAGCAAAATTCCAAAATTTCTTGAAACATGTCCTCATTGAGGGTCCCACTATTTTGCCTTGAATTTGTGGGCTTATTCCTGTATGACATTAATTTAACTACAGAAGGGAGGTAAGAAAAGCCTTTATGAATAGTATGTTTTCCCAAAAGATATATTTTAAAAAGTTCTTATTCTAATTTCCACTTTTAAAATGTTATATATCTACATCCTCTCTGGCAACATCTAGGATTGAAGTTATTCAATGCCATAGGCTTCATTGAATAATTATTATCATTTATTTTATTATAGTTTATTAAGTATTATCAAAATAGATGCAGATTTATGCATTATAAAGTAATATAGAGAAATACTGTGGATTGTATTTCCATAACTCCATTGTGATATGTTGATTCTTTGTGTTATTTTCTGAGACAGTAGAGTTCATCCCTCTGTGTCTACAAACAAAAGGTTGTTTTTATTGATTTAATTTTGTTCTAGTTTTCTACTGTGCAGTTCTGTGATAGACTCTAAAACAATGGGTGTCATGACATGATTCTCAATCATCACAGGCAAAAATAGTGTCAAGAACAATTATTTATCTTCAGAAGTCTAACCTTGCTTGACTAATACCAGTAGCCACTTGAGTGTCAATTTCCTCATCCACATGTAAAGTGAGTGTAATAAAATTTATTAGAGTTTTTTTCTGTGTGTTTTTTGTAAAGTCACTTAGATTTATTTCTATAACCTTGGATATATAGTCTTCAGAACATTTTGTTGAATTAAATATATATATAAATAAGTTACAGATGTAGTAAGTCTGCAGGTGTTTTAATCATATGGTGTATACTGCAAAAATACATGTATGATGAATCTGAAGACATTTTTTTTAACCTTTTTAGACTTTTTTTAAATAAAATTAAGGTTCTTTGTTAAAATCACTATGTCCCTTGATATGAGGCCAATGCAACTATCAAATAAATTATTTTATTTTGAGTTTAAATATTCTTTTTAGCATTATTTTCAATATTAACTGGAATATTCCTCCCACTTCACTCTGAATATGGATCTTGCAGATTACCCCTCAGTAGTTTGTCTATGGCTTTGTTGGTTTATTAACTAAATTCTTGTGGTGTTATATTTTCAGAGATACTTTTCTTTTTTTTTTTTTTTTTTTTTTTAAGATTTTATTTATTTATTTGACAGAGACAGAGATAGCGAGAGCAGGAACAGAAGCAGCTGGAGTGGGAGAGGGAGAAGCAGGCTTCCCCCCGAGGAGGGAGCCCGATGTGGGACTCGATCCCAGGACCCTGGGATCATGACCTGAGCCGAAGGCAGACGCTTAACGACTGAGCCACCCAGGCGTCCCTCAGAGATACTTTTCATAACAAAATGAGTTATCTCATTAAAATAGATATCTATTAATATATAATGAATATTTACTTATATACAGATATAGAGAAATTTGTACAATAATACTCGATGAGAATAGAAAAAAAATCACTATAAAAATTGCCACCAATTTTGGCATCCTTACTCAAGTAACTTACCTTCCATTGTTTTTATTTTTATAATCACTTATAGAACTGATTTGGTTACTATATTGAACACAATGTCTGTAGTCAGTAGTCAAACTAAAAGATGGGCATGACTTAATATGGGCTCCAAAATATATTATTTTTAGAGATCATACTGATATGGTAAAAAGGTTATCAGATACTATCATGTACTTAAACAGAATATTATTTTTTCTTTTAATTGTTCTGTATATTTCAATTGTCTAATTGTATTACCACTATTATTTTGTAACTCCATTTTCTCTGCTGTTGTTAAAAAAAAAAATCACAAGGCAGTCATACTAATGGATTTTATTGTCTCACTGCTGTGTCACTAAGAGAGTTTTATTTTACTCATATGTTTCCATTTACTTCAAAACCTAACCTTTATCATATTGTTTTCTTTCATATTTATGGATCAACATTTGTAAATAAGGGTGACTTTGTTTTCAGTTCATGTGAAATAAATTCTGAAGAGAATGTGATTATAAGATCCAACTCTATTCTAATGCACTTCTAAGAAGTCAAGACTTTATTAAGTGTGTGACATTAATTTGCATCCCAACGGAAATGAATTAAAGGAGCAAAAGTGTCTATTTGTTGTGAATTTATTATACATATATTCAGTTCACAAAAATCTTTATGGTGTAACTACTTAATTAACACAAAGGAAAATGCTGTGAATTTAAATATTCACATATTTAAAGAAAAATTCTAATTGTTTAATGTCAATAAACCCTGAAAAAAGATTGGTGTATTTATTGAGTGCACTATTTATCATAATCCTAATACTACAATAATCCTATTGGTGATATAAACCTTTTGTTTCTACTAACACACATACAAAACCCTCATTTTTATCATCAATTAAAACATCATCTATTACAATTCTAATAATGCTGAAAAAATAAATGAGGGGGAAAATACTAATACGTTATCTAAAGTGTTTATATCTTAGGGAGTAATAAGAATTATTTCAATAAGTGGAATATTTAAGCAACTGTATGTCCATAAGCAACTATATTGCTAATCCATAAGGATTATGATAAAATGGGAAGATTGTTGTTTTATTTATTTGATTCATTAAATAAATTTTTGAGTATTTAATATGTTAGGTACTCTTCTAGACACTGATGATATATTAGTGAAACAAAATATATTGCCTCTTTTTCTCTGCATTATAAAATGAGGCTTGTATGAGGCATTGATATGGAAGGAGGAGTATATGAAAAGTAAGCCAACCCCCAACAACAAAGTAGCAGTGCCAGACTTACAGGGATAGAAGGTGGAAGAGTTAAAAAGGTGTTTTAAATTAGATATTAAAGAATTAAAATTAAAAACAATGATCATAGGAATATAGTATGTTATAAAAACAAAGAAAATGAAATCAGTCTAAGATGTTAATAAGATTCTTCCAATGGCGATGAAAAAATTTACATAATTCATAACAGTAACTTAAGGAAAATTGTATTTTTTATTTTTTATTTTTTAAGATTTTATTTATTTGACAGAGAGAGAGAGCAGGAGAGCACGGCAGGGGACCTGGAGAGGGAGAGGGAGAAGCACGCTCCCCGCTGAGCAGGGAGCTCACCAGGGGCTGGATCCCAGGACCCTGGGATCACCACCCGAGCCAAAGGCAGTCACCCAAACAACTGAGACACCCAGGCACCCTGAAAATGTAATTTTTATTAGTCAATAAGCTGATACTACTGGCCAAACTGGATTCAGAAATATTGGAGTGTAGGAACAAGGATCATCATAATTTGATGAAGGTGGATGCGAAAACATATAATGTGTTGAGTAAAAACAAGTAATTTTATCTAAGATCCATTATGCAGGAAGTGGATGCTTGGAAAGATTTGATAAAGACAAGTTATTAAAATATTCCAGAGTTAACTTAAAGGAAGACACTGAAAACAACTGGAATAATTAAAAAAAAATCACAAAGCATTCTTCACTGTAGTTTTTGGTTCAAGTTTTCACCTACTCTAAAAGATAAATCCATGGTTTGCCACTAAAATATTGGTGAATGGAAGCAAATTTCCGTAAGTGAATTTAAAATAAAAACTCTCAGCATATTTTGTATCACTGACTAGGACTCCTCATTTATGTTACCTTTTTACAATAGCCAACCAATTCTATTAGGCCTGAGATATTGACAAGAGGAGTTTTCCTAAACACCCAATAAACCTATTAAAATTGTGCAATTTTAATTCTGCAGAAAGCATTACCACTTTCTGCCTTCTCCATCGATCTTAACAGGAATTTGGTTATTTCAATGCAGAAATTTGATATTAATATGAATGAACAGATTTTATAAAGAATTAAAGTTTAAACTGTCATGATCACCTTGAAAATGATTAAAATAAAAACTATTTGATGATGACTAAATGTATGCTCATTTAAATATTTACTCAAAAGATTATTTTTGATCCCTTCTTTGTGGTTATGATTATCTTAGCTTTATGTTTAGTTTAATTTTTTGCATATGGAATGAAGAGTCCATATGCAAAGACATATGAATGAATAATAAATGCATATAAAATCATATAAATGAACAAATAATTTGTGGTACTCACACCTATTGATTAAAGTTTATATTTGGATAAGAACTAACGTAATAGTCAATGTAAATGTATTTTTAAATTATACATTTTAAAATAGATCAAGTATTTTTTCTTTAACTGATATAATAGTTATTAACAATAGCCATAATAAAAAGATCATACCATTTCAATATGGATGCAAAATAATGAAACTTTATAAAATCAATTTTTAAACGCCATTTTATTTGGAATCTTAACCATCTTCAAAATTACTCAGCAGGTTATAGACATCCATTCTAAGAATATGAGACTACGTGATGGGTTGGGAAAATAATACATTACTTTTAATCCTATAAATATATCTTTCCATTCTTCCAAATGATCAATCAACAGCTGCTTTCCTTTATTTTGGTGGACAAATGAAGTGCTCTTTTTATTTTAAAAATCTGCCATTATTATGCATATACTGATAAATTAAAAAAAAAAAACTTTTAAAAGTTTTCGTCTCCTGAACTATTTAGTATGTGAAATATTTATATATATATATATATATACACACACACATATTTTATCATTCCAACAATGTGACAATAAGGAAGTTCTATTATTTCTCATTTTTAAAAGGGGGGGGATGGGTTAGCCTGGTGATGGGTATTAAAGAGGGCACGTATTGAATGGAGCACTGGGTGTTATATGCAAACAATAAATCATGGAACACTACATCAAAAACTAATGATGTAATGTATGGTGATTAACATAACATAATAAAATAAAATAAAAGTTAAAAAAAGTGTATTTTAAGTTTAAATAAAATACCCATGAGTTAAATTAGTACTGACCATGATCATTATTCTTATTCTTATTATTTCCTTTTGGGAATGAGTGAATAACTTGCCAACACACCACAAACTTTGTCAAATAAATAGATATTTTTATTATGCCCTTGTTATTAAGTCATCTGCTTTTAATCTTAAACCTGAAGCCCACTTGAGCTCACTAGTAATTAATTATCAGTTGAGCACTTGCAAAGGCTAATGTTCTCCATAACTTTTGGCAATATTCATTATGTTTGCAGAGCACTGAATTGTTCTGTGAACTACTATGTGTGTTGCTGTTACATCACCTCTTTACATTTTTGATTACTGCACTTTTAAAAGATGCAAATCTTTCTCTAGCCATTCAGTTGATGGAAGTGTCCCTGGTTAAAGTTAGAATTTTTACCAACATTTCAATGTTCTAATGAAGAATTTCATTTATTTATTCATTTCTGCAATCTGCCATCCCTTCTTGTTTGTTAGTTCAATGTTCCATTTCATATCCTTTCAGTAAATAATGGTATTTTAACTATAGAACAACTTATGCTTTGCAGCAATTTTTTTTAATTTGAGTATATAAAAATGTTTGATTATCTTATTAATTTTGAGCATTCTAAATCAAAGCTTTTTACCTATGCTAACTGACACTGTCCTTTGAAATCTATTACAAAAATATAGGGAGAAAATTTAAAATTTTGCTCCCAATATAAGGTTGTAAGAAATAAACAAAATTTACTTGAACAAAAATTGGAATGACCAAACACTTTGCAATTTGTTGGATGTACATACATTTTCTTAATAAAGATATTGGATTATTTTCCTCAATTAAGCCTTTTATTATATTTTATAACTGTATATAATACAGCAGAGAATTAATTTAGTAGCTATGTTTCAGAAATCCATCATTAATCATACACGCGGAAATATATCCATCTTCCTATCGAAGTAGGGTTTAAAAACTCAAATTCTAGTATAGCATTGTTTTAAAAATACGTTTTCTGGTAGAAAATAAACTTGAAATTTACATGAATTTCAATGGTATTTCATTTTTTAGGTTTCATTACAGTTATTTTTGCATAAGACACCAAGATCAACTACATGTTTAAATAATAGCAACTTGCCAAAGGAACTAATCATATATATCAGTGTCTCCAAGTTTTTCATTTTGTTTTATTTATTTTGCCCATAATTTATTTAGAACTCCTTATCTCCTTTCTATTGGTAAATAGTGAAAAAGTAACTTTGTGATTAAAAGAAAAAAATACTACATAGCATATTTAGGGTAATTTATGTGATTAGCACATACCTGCCTTAGTAAGAAAAATACAAAGCATTCTATATTTCTAGGAATATATTTCTTGACATGTATGTATTTAAATCATTAGCACAAAATTGGGTTGTAGTACTATATTTATCTGTTTTGAACATCAATATTATTAGTAGTATTACCATTTTTGGACTACTCACCATACTTCCATGCTCTTTTTAGTAACTCAAGTCTGACCACTGAGCATTTAATTATCCTGGATAACATCTTTGCTTCAGGGATAGACATGTAATCCAGCAAGCATTGGGAACATACGGTAAGATTTTCGCTGGGATTGTTGAAATAGCATCAGTCTTTTCCTGTTGGGTATGAATATGGAGTTACCATCTGAAGCCCAAACAAAGGGCAGAGGACCTAAGAGAAAGAAATAAAATGATATTTTTTGAGATACTGAATCCAGCTGTACTAACGTAAGCCTATAAATGTGAGTCAATAGATTTATTTTCATTTAATATGTTTGAGGAGACTTATAAGTGAGAGTCACTGAATTGATACTTCTGGGGCTTGCTGGCTGTCAAAAGAGAATGAGGGACCAACAGGAGAAATAATCTCTTTTACAGTGTGAATTCAACATAAAAAAAATAACTAGACAGTTTGAAGATTATCATGAATGGAGAGACAGAGTGCTAATTGTAAAAGAGTTATAATGATTCCATTAGCTCATGTGAACAACAAAAGAAAAAAAATAAGCACAGATATAAACTACTTTAAATATGCTGAGATACCAGTAATCTCAAAATGCTTAATGGCACAGGAATATTTTGAAAGTTATTTTTGGCAGGAGGTAGTACTAATATTTCACATTATTTTAAGAAATACATTTAAATGATCTAAGATTAATCAGAGTCGACAAATGGTTACTAGTTTAACCTGTTTAAAGGCATCTGAGAACAAGGTTTTTCCTTAGAACTTTCTAATTTGTTTGTTTGAGTCAATATCCTTTAAAAATTCCACCTTCAGATGCCTTGGCATTCTTTCCAATCCTAAATTTGAAGTTAAAACAGATAAACTATTATATTTATATTTTCTCATTATTTCAAGTCCTGTCACATCACTTATGGTATATTACTTAATGATAAATAGTGCCATAAATGAAATTACATGCTATAAAATATCATAATAGAATAAATAAAACAGAGAACTCAGTAGGTTCATTTTATTTTCCTTGAACCATTAACCAAGCATTGCTATTATCTTCAGTGACAGAAAGTGGAGATGACAAAAGGCTTGCATTTTCTGCTGCTGAGCTGAAAATACAGATTAGGAAACAGGCAGAATTTTTTATAATTTTATTTTGAGGTATATAGATATCATTCTGTTTTTTCCAGGTGTGATTAGAGCCATTTTGATATTTACCAAGGCAAAAAATACATAATTTACTTTTCGAGGCAAAAGCTAAATGAAGCCTCAGAAAACCATTTAATCTTGTGCTCTTTCTCTAACCAGGGGTAAACCTAAAAACAGCAAAGAGAGATGAATCAAGGTCTGAGATGAAATTCAAGTTAGTCTTTTTCAGTGATCATTCATTCACTCATTCACTGATTTATCTACTCAACAGGTACTAATTGAATGTATTCCAAGTGCTAGGTACCAGAGATGCAGGGTCATTATTCTAAATTTTTGCCGTGGAGAAATCTTCAGGGGATAAGGAAAAGCTTTGAGATGGGGAAAAAAAAAAATGGTAAACAGAGTCCTGAATGATGAAAAGTTTTTGACCAGGAGGAGAGGAGCATGAAAAATACTACAAACCACATAAATAAGTGTTCATAGTCCCAACAGTATTTGAGATGGCTCAGTGCCAGGCGGTGGTGAGAGAGAGTCTGAGAGTCAGTGGGGGAGAGGGGAGAAATATATCTTGAGGTCACTGACCAGCTTTTGAAAGGCTTCAAGCTTGAGAGCAATAGATTAAAATTTGTATTTCAGGAATTTTTTTTATAATTGCAATATGGGAAACGCCTAGGTGAATTGAAACAAAAAGAGTACTTATAACCTCCTGTTAGTGGCATACCATGCCCCCATTATGAGTTGGAGACAGTGCATATGAAATGGAATGGACACAGTCAATATGTTTCCAGAAAGTACTTAATTTCAAACCATGTGTCTTCCTTTCATTTCTCTATCAGAGACTTTAACCCTTGCATGTCCTATGGTTGTAATATCAGGTGATAGAGAAATTAGCATTTTAGCCTTCTTAGAGGCTGTTTAACAACTGATTATGCCCAACATTTATTAAATAAACTTTCATCATTTTTTCCTTTATATTAGAGCAGTTAATCTTTCTATGTTACTCTACTTTCTAAAAGTTTCATAAAAATCTCTTAAGCATTGGCAAAAAACATTTAGGTTAAGTTTAAAAGTTATCTTCAGTACCAAGCACAGGGCTTTGTGCTTCAAATTTTTTAGTAAATATTAAATTTAGATACATAGAATTATTTAATGAATGTTATCAAATTGGTTACAGTCACTTTCCCATCAAGAAATTGGTAATAAGAAGGGTAAGATGGGCTTCTGAGGATAAGATCAAAACAGAAATATGTGAAATCACATTACAGGGAAAGAAATACATCCAGGTGACTAAGACTTGATTGTATCCTGAATGATTTCATTTATTGTTCAGCAATATCTATTTCCTATATACTGTTGTAGGCACAAGATATAAAGTAGATGGAAACTAGATTAAATTTTAGATAGATTAATAAATTTAATTGAGGACACTTTGGTTACATGTAACAAAGACACAATTTAAAACAAGCTGAAGAAAGAAGAGAGAAAGAAGGAAGGCAGGAAGGAAGGAGGAAGGAAGGAGATGATGCAATGAAATAGTTCTTATTGACCCTTGAAACGGAAAAGTCCATTTTTTTTTTTTGTTTTTTCTTAAAGATTTCATTTATTTTTTGACAGAGACACAGCGAGAGAGGGAACACAAGCAGGGGGAGTGGCAGAGGGAGAAGCATGCTTCCCATGGAGCAGGGAGCCCGATGCGGGGCTCCATCCCAGGACCTTGGGATCATTACCTGAGCTGAAGGCAGATGCTTAATGACTGAGTCACCCAAGCATCCCCAGAAAAGTCCATTTAGTAGAGTTCAGGTTTGGCTAGGCCCAGTGACTCCAACAACGCCTCTGTCTCTTTCCATTCTTTGAACAGACTTTCTCTATATGTAGTAGTTGTGAGAGTCTCCCAGTATTCACATCTCACAGTTTATCTACCCCAGAATGAGCACTTTCTTTCTTAGAAACCAGATAAAAGAAGTCCTGGGCATATACTGGTTTAGTCATCTTGTTCTACAAACATGTCTAAGTCCATCACAGTGACCAGACAGCTGTTCACTTAAAAAGGTAGGAAAACCGTGTTCATGGGAAGATAGTGTATTAGCCTCAGGTACCTGGAAATTATAAATTTGGCAATGTCCATTCAGTCGAAAGGCTGACTGATGTGTTCCTTCTTGTAAGAATGGAGGTCCCTAATTATAATCAAAGACTTAAATGCTCCTGTAATATAGCTAGTGATAGAGTTCATAGATTCTTCTCTTAGAAACTTCCAAATTTGAGTCTCTTCTCTGCTACTAACTTCCACAGTGAATTTAGATAGTTTACCTTTTCACTTTCTTTTCATGAGAATTTAGAAATCTGCATCCCTTTACTTAATATTATTTATTAATGTATACAATATCAGCTATGGAGGAGACTGCAGAGACCATTTTATCCCAAACTATTATTTATTTTTAAGTAATGGGCTGAAGGTAGAGAAACAGAACATTGTATTATTTGTTCAAGTCTTTTTTAAACAACATTTTCCTAAGCCAAGTAATCCTTTTTGTTTTGTTTTGTTTTGTTTTGTTTTTTCAAGATATCATTCTCCAGAAAACATGGTTTACAGTTTCCTAGGATTGTTCCAACTTTTTTCTCAGGAAAACTGGCAAAAGCCAACTTGTTCCTGTTGACCTTTTCCAAGCACATCAGAAATATTTTCCGATCTCCCGGACTTTACTCTTGTTACTTCCACTGCTAGAAATCTGTGTTCTAGATTCCTTTTTGTCTTGTTCCCTCACTTCCTTCTGATCTTGACTCAAATATCACCAATTAAGATCTTCTCACTATTCTATCCAAAATTGTCCCTGTTCTCTGCCTCCATACAGAGGACTATTATATTTAAAATAATCTGAGTTCATCATTATTTATTAACAACACTACATTAAATATTCATAAAAGAGCCCTAGAGAGATTAAACAATTCATGATACATCCACACAAATGATGAAATATAATATTGCTATAAAAAACATGATAGATGCCTGTACATTAATATAGAAGAATTTCTAAGATATATTGCCATTTATTTTGGTATGCTCCCATTTGTGCATAAAACTATAAATATATATACACATATATGTATGCATGATAATTTATAAAGATATATGTTATTTCTGAATGGATATGTGATTGCTTTTGGAAAGGGATGCTTTTCGTAAAGATGCATACATTACTATTCCAATAAAAGACTAAAATATAAATGAGAGCAATTTATCTATCCATTACAAATTATTTATTGAATATTATGTGCCATGGACTATGAGGATTGAGCTATCAGGGTCCACAGTGTTGGTTGCAAGTTGGTGACTCTCAGGTGACTCTCAGGTTGTGACTCTAGTAACATTTAGTATATTGTATTATTTGGAGATATACATTGGACTCTCCATCCTTGTCTAGGAAATATTATCTTAGAGGAGATTTAATAAGAGAAATAAGCAAAATATATGTCTTAGGAATTTGTGCATATAGCTAATAACCAGAAAAGTAAAAGAAGGGAAATAGGAAATTTAAAGAGGTAGGGAACAGTGGTGAATTTAAGTAGATTGGCTAGGAAAGGTGAAATTTTAATCAGGACCTGAAGAAGTGAGAGACTAAGACAAACAGCTAGGGGACAGATGGGGAGGGAACAGCAAGTGCAGAGGTCTTCAGACAGGAACATACCTATGCCTTTGAGGAAGTGCAAAAGGAATGGTATGCCCGTTGATAGTTCCCCTGAGAAAATGTTAGAATGTTCTCAGGAAATTGTACAGCACTGACTTGGGAGAAGAGCCTGCTCTGATACTGGGCTAATTAGACTAAGTTTAGACAAAAGAATCTTCCACATGATCCAGTCTAATTTACTAGGATTCTATGGTGTGATCGGAGCAGTGACTTCACCTCATAATAAGTAGAGTTTGTTTTCTCTTACTCTATTATTTTGCATATAATTCCCTTGGATGAACTCACAAGGAAAGGTTATTTATTGAGAACTGTGTAGTTAGAGTTTCCGAGGTCCCTATAATGAGCTCATCCTAATTGCAATGCTAAATTTTCCATTAGATAGTTCATAGAATGGACAACTGCGATTTTAATGTTTTCTTTTTCAGTTATACAAAAAATTTCATTAAGCTAATATTGACTATCTCTCTATCAGCTGAAACAGCATTGATTATGAGTTAATGTAGTTTACTACACTGATACTGAATTTATGTCACCTTGAACACTTTTAGCACATTATAAAAAGAACTAAAATTGCATTTTAGACTCTGAAAGTTTCATTGTGAACTAATGAGTTAAAAATGGAAATTTCTTTGTGTGTTATATACTTTATTGAATCCATTGTTAGAAACTCTATTTCCCTGTGGATATAAATGAAAAAAATATTTAGACTAGAGAGTGCAGAGTGTTTGGGAGTTCTGTTTTCCAACTACTACTAACAGTGCCCTGCCAACAAAAAAAAGTTATTAGTAATCTTCAACATTTTTCTCAGACCTTGGCAACTAATATAGAAACATGAAAAGATGTTTAGCTAAGATGTCTTAATAAGAAACAATAAATTGTTGGACTTTTTAGTGCCTATAAAGTAGACAAACTATAATCTTAGAAATATGCTAAAATTTTTGTTGCCTCTCAAACCAAAACATTTTATTCAAGACATTCATTAAATTGTAATGCTGTTGGAAAATTTTAATAAGAGTAATAAAATACACTTGATTCTGCTTTGAGCATATGCTTTATTTAAAATATAATAGAAAGATACTTGTATTTTGGTACAAGTATAGAAAATGTGAACTGGTCCACAATCTCAAACTTTATCAACAAAGATGATCAATTTGCTATGAGATTTTTAGAAGTGTGTGGGAAGGGGCATCATGTATACTTCTATATTGGGCGCTGACATGGCTGCCTGAGGTGAGAAACATCAACCCCCAGCACATAAAGAGAAGCTGATTGCCACAGATTCTGAAGGGACATAATAGAGGTAAAGCAGCCATTCTGTGCACTGGAATAAAGGCATCTCCAATGCCTAATGTATCTAAAAAACCAAAGAAAACAAAAACCACACATAATGGACTGCCAGGCAAAATGCAATTAGATAGATGTAAGCACAGAATTAAATTATTTTTAGGTGGAAATTTGGCTGAATGTTCTCACAATAGATACAGGTTTAAAAATTGGCACAATAGACCTTACATTTGTCAACAATATTTGATTTTTTTCCCCTTTGGTGAGGTGAAGAAAGAGGATATCACCTTATGGGAAATGAGGAAGAGGCTTCGGTGAAGATTTCCCAAAGAATATGGAAATGAGAAAAATGTCCTTAAAACTGACATTTTCATATCAATACATAATGAATCATAAGAGAACTATGCAAATTTGTCTTGCACATATTGAATGAATTTGTTGTATCCAAGAGTGCTTCCTTAGAGGCTCTATTTCTCATTATAAATGAATCAGTTTTCTTTTTAATTTTCTTCTTAGTCTGATGAATTTTATCAGGGCGAGTCTACCCTTGACAAATAGACTTGTCTTGTCCTAAAATACTGATGGTCACATCCTAGCCTATGGTATAATCACTCAGGCTCTGGGGATAGAAACACTTGGCCTGTCTCAAGAGATACACACTTGGATATTGACTTTGACCACCCAAGAGATTTTCATCAATTTGCATTTATTGCATATTTAAGACTAAATTCCCCCAGTCAATCCTCTAAAAATTAATAATAAGCAATGGTCTCTTTAAAGCATCAATTTTTTGAAGTAAAGACAGAGCAAAAATGAATGATCTTTTTTCTTTTTTTACTTTTAAATCAGCACACACCTCATTCTGTTATTTGAAATAGCAGGATATTTAACCCTTTCATTTTTGTAAAATGTTGGACCTGACCAATTACGTTAAGTGTACAGAGACTACTTAATTTGGTGAATATTTGCATATATTTGGTGAGCTGAATCAACTCTACTATTAATTATTATTACTAATTTCAAAGTTCTCCAAGTCTTTTGTGCTTGGGGAATTTTTAGACACAGAACTTCTGCATAAAAGCATAATACCTAAAATATATCATGTTTGAAGCATAAAAAACCTAAAAAATATCATTTTTATATTTCATTAAAATAGATATTTTGTGGTTTAAAGAAAGATCCTAACCATCGTCTTGCTGAATATCCCAGAAAAACCAAGTCACATTTAATATGAAGCAGGTAGCTTCACCAAACCAAGTACAGTGCAGTAACTAACTCACTCTCAGAAAAATTGTTGGTTGACTTAGAAATAATATAACTAAACATTTTTAAAGGGGGATTGCTTAGCTTGCAGGTTAAAGATGAAGTATGATGATTCTTTTAGAAGAATGCATTTGATAAACCAGTAGATTTCAAAATGTTTTAGACTTAAGTCCAGAACCTGCCATAGCTGTCCCTATATCCTGGCATAAGTATATTTGATTTTTTGCAAAATGGTAAAATTGTATAAAATTCAGAGACTTCTTGTAATACTATGTTGTCGTAAGATAAAGTTTCAAGAAATGACCAAATCAATGGTGTAGCTAAAATTCCTTCCCCAAAAGTTTCACATAAAGATGTGATATCAACATTTATTTCCCATGATTTTGAATTTGGGTTTGCTGATATCAAAGCAACTATGCTTTGGGAAAAAGGCACAAGATTTAGAATTGGAAGATAAGGATGTGCACTCTACTTCTGAACTTTATTATCTGTGGGTTGTGGTTGAGGGCCAGGTTGTTCACTTTCCTGTATCACAGTTTCTATAAATCACATGAGCATTTTGAGAAGAAGTTACAAAAATACAGGAGGAGAATACATTGTAAAATTTATAAAATGATCTATAAATATTAACATCACTAGAAAAATACAGAGTCACTAAAACATCTACTGGAACAACTCAACCACTGGAAATTGTTTAAGAGATTTTTCAAGAACCTGGAGAATTATAAGGTGAGTCTTAAAAATCAAATTAAAACCAATTTAAAATCAAATTCACTTGAATTTTTTTACCTATATATTATGAAAAATGAGAAAGAACTAAGGAAAGTTTTGATACCCTGACTGAATATGTCATTGATCTTATCCCAAAGATCTGCTGCATTAAATGTGCTGTAACTTCTTTAACAATAAGGTGTGACCTGGTGGAGCAAATGTATAGTGATTGAACTGTGAAGTGGATGACTCCGCTCTTCACCTCTTTAAAGAAATAACTGATAGAAACTCTTGTTATGGCCTACTCTTATGAAAAGGTGGTTTTCAATAATTCTGTGACCATCACCTATACAAAACATGACACACGCATAGACATTTGAAATATTTTTTCATCACAATTTTTAATTTCAAATGTCTATAGAGTTTTACAATGCTTAATATCTTTGTTTTTGAATGGTCACAGTATCTTCTATATTAAAAGAGTAAGGTCAACGAAGGAGTAACTTACTAATACATTTCATGATATCTTGTATTTTGGTACAAGTATAGAAAAAAAAAGAAACAAAAATTGATGCATATATCAATATATCCAACCTAAACCAAATATCTGCTAGCATCTCTCCTAATATATGAAATTGATATATTGTTGAGTAACCTATTCTTTGGCAATATCCAACTGACAATTATCTTAGTATTTATACTTTTGCAATGTGTGATGTGTGCATCTTTCCATTCATTTACATGGCACCTCTCTAAAAAGAGGAAAATATAGGAATGTAAAAGAGATAAATAAGTCTCCTATTCTCTTTTTAAAATATTTTATTTAAATTCTAGTTAGTTATTTACAAGTAGTTTTCTCAGCAGACATGACCAAAAACACAAATTGCAAAAATATGTCTACTGTTCTTTAGTGTAACAATTATTGTCTTCACATTCATCAAAAAGAGTAATTAAGGAGAAATTAAAATTAAGAGCTTGATAACTTAGTGTGTATTGAATTGGATCATATAGTTTCTTAATAAGAAAAAAAAAGAATTTGAAGAAAATCAATTTAATAGTTTCATGGAAGAAATTCCATCTAAATCAAGTCCCTATTTCTCAAAGTGTTCTAAATTTCCATTTGGTAAATGATCTGTATTTGTTTTACAAAAATAATTTTTTGTGTTCAGCTATTATAGTTTCTTGTCATTATATCAAGTGTAAATAAATGCTCATAGAATAAATTTATGATTTCAAGTGTTCTGGTGATTTATTTTGTGAGTTTATCTTCCTCAAATGTCAAAAATACAAACTTCAAGAATTTGGAAAGTAGAATGTGACTTTATACATATAAGGAAAAAAAGAGGCCATTTATTTATCACATTGCTCACCAAAAGAGTAGTGCAGTACTTTAAAAACAATAATATTAAATCTTGTCTTCCTTTTCTATATTAAAGGGCAGATTAATAGTTGATAATGAAATAAATTTAGATACATAGCATTCAATATCATTTGGTTAATAATATTTAATGATCATTAAAAATGTCAATAATTAGCTTTTCCCTTTGTTAGTATTTTACATATATTAACCCTCCCTATTCACAAAAACCTATTATCTCTTATCTTACAATGTGGAAAAAAAATACAGAGCAGTTCTGTCACTATGTTAGTAAAATTATAGAAATGTGTGCATTGGCACATACACACATATTTTATATATGTATATAATGGAGACAAATCAATCAAATATAAACAAAATTTAAAATTAAAGATCTACAATTAAAATTTAAAATTAAAAGTCTACAGTTTGGTAGACAATAAGCACATAGTGTGTGCCCATTATGTATTAGCATATTTCTAGTTTCTGGGGAATCACAGAAGAATAATTTATGAGTTCTTTTCCTCAATAGGCAATGTTATTTATTTTAAATTATTTTCCAAATTTGAAGGAAAGTGATTTTACACTAAATAAATGTATGCCTTCTTTTTATTAAGGACTAATTAATTTATATCTGTGTTATTAATTGCCATTCTAAATTAAATGAAATTAGAGTTCAATAAACATACATCCATTCCACATATACACATGAGTTTTTCACAGTGTTCAAGGCATGTGTAGAATGCACAAGGATCATGGAAATAGCATATGTCTGTAGTAATAAGTGAGGACGACCTATTTTATTGGAATTCTGAAGACAACTAAGCTGAAGTTGATAGGAGATTATCAAAATTTAAGTAAAAATCAAACCTTAACATTGCCTTTTACCCTATTTTAAATACTTTAATTTCACATAAAACACATACATATATATTTATTCACCAATCTTCGGATTGGAACCAAACTTCCCCTTTTCCCTAATTCAATCTCCTGGGAACAACTTTGTATTAAGAGTTTTGCTGAAAATTCAGCCCCCAGTGCATCTTTACCATTTCAGCAGGGTTAGACATTATAAAGCAATCGAAAAGTAACTTTCAAATTAGTATATATTCTAACCTTTTACCATTGTCCTACACAAAAATTCATTGGCAACCTTTAATTAAGTACTACAAAAACAGTCAAATTTATTTCATGAAAACAAAAATCATCTTCATTTCAAATAATTTTAATTAATTTTTTTCATCATCATCATCATCATAAATGTAACTGTCGTTACAAATTTGGGAACAAAAACTCGATTCTGCAAGCATAGGACTGGCTTTCGCATGAGGAGTTGTATGCTATATGCACAGGATTTACAGGGGAATGGAGACCAGGAGTGTGAGTCAGGTAAGTGGGAGTTAGTTAATACAACTTGTCTCTCTTTCCCTATTTCTCTCCTTTTCTTGTTCCAATTTACACTTGAGAAAATAGAAGTGTAAATTTGACCTGGTTGATTCAAATAAGCGTGATGTAACTTTATGAGAAAAATAAATACTTTCTGTGCAAAGACGTCATAAAGACCAAAGATATTCCCACTCACTGCTAGTCTTGAAGAAGTTAACCACAGAATGTCAAATATTAAATGTGGTTGCATTGATATCTATCAAATGAGCGTACTATATTAAAATTTTTGTGGTAAGAAGAAACACTGTAATATGTGCATGAAGCTAAGCCTACAGATTCAATTATTTTCATTTTTATCCTTACCTACAAACAAAGCATTAAACTTTGGAAAATAGCAATGCAAACTGAAAACTCTTGATGTTTTCTAAAGGATTGCAAAAAGACACTTGCAAATATCTTCTGTATTTGTAGTACTCCAATTATAAAAAAGTATAGCTTAACATTACATAACAATTTGAGAACAAAAAAATACATAAGAAGGAAAAGTGACTTTTATCTTATCCTTTTTTTTTCCTAATAATAATTACTCAAAATTTTGAGGACTTGGAAACTCTAAAAATATACAATGAATTGAATTTTACTCAACCATAAAAAAGAATGAAATCTTGCTATTTGCAACTATGTAGATAGAGCTAGAGTGTATTACTTTAAGTGAAGTAAGTCAGTCAGAGAAAAACAAATATCATACGATTTCATTTATATGTGGAATTTAAGAAATAAAACAAATGAACTTTGGGGGGGGAAGAGAAGCAAACCTAGAAACAGACTCTTAACTATAGAGAACAAACTGATGGTTACCAGATGGAGTTGGGTGGGGGGATGGGTGAAATAAGTGATGGGGATTAAGGAGGACATTTGTTGTGATGAGCATGGGAACATTGTGTGTAGTGATGGATCACTAAATTCTACACTTGAAACTAAATATATATAATGAATTTAATATGCATATTTACATACTTGATTTTAAGAAACACAGAGATAAAATGGCATCACATTCCATTCTAGGCACTGATTCTATGGTTGTCCCTTTATCTTTTGAGATATCAAAATTATTTGTAGATTCTGGTTATTTATCTGCTATCACTTTCAGTTAAAATTGCCCCAATTTTTGGAACTCTTTAAAATCAGTGCCCTTAATTTATATAAAGGAGAAGAAACTATTACCAGTACCAATTAAGATTTCTGAGAAGAAAAAGATGAATTAAAGATGTAAAATTATACTGCTAATTTTAGTATGCAAATGCAACATATTATTGATATAAGTACACAAATAAATTTTTCAATAGTTTAGGAATTGCATATTTCTTTCAATTATTAATATATCTTCAATGTATAATTATCATTTCTTTTTATGAGTGCACCTTTTTTTTTTTTTTGTATTTAGGAAGCATTGGTGAGAGACTAAACCTTTTCCACGATTAAAGTCAAAAGTCAGCATATCATTTTTCAGGTTCCCACCATTAAGGGATGAGCATTCTGGGGAAGAAATGGGATTAGCAACATCCATTGTCCAAGAGTGATCTTTTGTTTTTATAGAGTTCCTGGCATTTGATTTCAGTTTCCTTCTGGTTGTTAGTCACCATGATTTCTAAACATTTTCTGAGCATCATTCACCAGACTCACTGATCATTTTCAGAGCCATACTTTCAAAATTCCTTTTTTTGAATTGATAATTACTTTTTAACTAATAACCCTCCCTGATACACAATTTGTTTTCAGTGACTTAACAAGTAAGCAAATTATAAATGGCTTCATGGTACAGACAGAAAATTTTAAAAAGATTTTGTAGGGGTTAGAAGACTTGGTGTCAATTCCAGCGTGTACCATTAACTTGACCCATGACTTTTTGAAGTATCCTGGGCCACTATTTCTTAATGTGTGATACAAAAAACTGTGTGTAATACATCACCAAAGAGTATGCTTCATAACTAGCTTAACAATTTTTAGTTTAATCTTCAAATTTGTAATTTCGATCTTTGTTTATACTGTGGAGTTTCCTGAGAAAATGGCAGGTGATAAAAAAAAGAAATTTGTCATAAGAAATAAAGGGAAAACAATGTTTACTGCAGTAAGTTATTTTTTAAAAAATCTGGGTTGAGAAAGAGAGAGGGAAGGAAGGAGGGAAGATGGGATATATACACACACACACACACAGATAGAGAGAGAGAGAGAAAGAGAGAGAGAGACCCTTCAAATACATTAGTATGGCTATCAGGACATTTAAATATCATTACTTTGCATTGCTTGTTGGGAAATGTATATGGAATTAATTTTACTGTCAGGAGTGCCCTGAGTCAGTCATCCGGACACCTAAATGGGTTATTTACAACCCTAACAGGATAGAATCCACAACTTTGTTTTTTGCTCTTCTGATATTAGTACAAGTATAATTAAAAAAAATGTTGATATCTTACTTTTTCTATTTCCACAGAGCTATGTGCATAAAATAACAGCTGATGAGCTAAAGTTGCAGAGGACAAATTATGCCAATATTTGGGAAAATAAAATCACTTCAGGAAATGTCTCACCTAGTTTCGCTCAACCCAAGAGCAAGTGCACTTTATCTGAACTGAGTGCAACTTTAGGCTTACAGAGAGGGAGGGGAATAGGGAGCAGTTTGCCCAGAGCTATATACTCAGGCAGACTGGGGAGGGGGGTAGGGCCTCTAAGTGAATAATGCACGGGACAAAATAAATCAATTCCAGCTCCAGTTTTGCCCTACCCCTCTCCTTGACTTTGGAAAAGTCACTTCCTCCTCATGCCTCTGCTTTTCCATTTGTAAAGTGAGAATGACAGCAATGTTTATTTCTAATACCAGTGTTTCCTTTGAGGTTCAAACGATGTATGTGAACTCATTTTGTAAACTCTAATGTGCTATGCAAAAGAAAGATGGAATTTCAAACTTATAAAGATGTTTCTTTGTTGTTCCTTCTCAAATGTGCCAAGATATTAACATTTAGTGGCTTTAAAAAGCATAAATAATTGATTGCCATTCTACTTTTCAGTGAAGAGACGATCTAGTTTGCAAAATGATTTTTTTTTCTTTCCTCTGGATATTCTCCAAGAATGCAGGACTATTCGTAGAGTATCATTATATGGTAAGGAAGACACCCATCACCCATATTCTATTTCCAGGTGGCATGGATTCTTCTGCTTCTTATGTAGGTGAATCTCAGTGTATTCTCCAAGGAACACAATGGCAGGTATTTAATAAATATTTCAGTTTACATAAAATACACTTGAAGTGCCTGGTAATACACTTTTAAGCATACTAACCATGCCAGAAAGTCCATTATATTGTTTAAAGAATAAAGACATCCATAATTAAAATTTTAAAATGTCAGAAATCCACTCAGCAATTATCCCCCAGAAAATTTGTGATAGACATTTTGATCATGTGTCTAAAATCTAAGAAGCTCATACTCAGATGGAAAAGTAAAGGAAGGCATAGAAATAGGATTCTCAGGCTTTCCTTCCTCCACTGTATGCAAATCCCTTAGTGGTATATAAATGATTTCACAGCCAAGGTTCTCACAGTAAATAATTTACTTTCCCACCATATTCTTTATGGATGCTATATACACTCTTTATGAGACAGCAATAAAATGCAGTAGGTTTCTCTATTTGACCTCTTTTGTTCATTCATGAAAGCAACACATATACACTTAACTGCTTCTATAGTAATTCTCTATTTTATTACACAGCTGGAGAATGAAGTTTTCTTTTTAATCTAATCTTAGGGTTAATGAAGTTATATGTGTGATAAATGAACCAGTAATATTCTAAACTTATAATAAAATAAAATCAATGAGAAAAACTATGGTGAGAGTTATTTCACTGCCATGATAACCCAGAAGACATTTTTATGGTCTCACAATATATTAGGGCCATCACTATGTCTATCAGTTTTCATTTTACTGAAAGATGTAAAGAAATAATCATTAATGAGGAGTTCTGCCTGAAGCACTAGTGAGTAAACTAGCCTTTTTAGAACCCGTACAATCATGGAAATACAATTTCCATTTAAATGCATTATCCCTACTATGTCTTAAAATATCCCTCATTTCCTTATTTCCCCGCATGTCCGTTTGCTTACTTGAGGGACCAGGAATTATGTGGCCTGAGAGAAAACACTATCAGCCAACTTCACTCTGATAAGAAAAATAATTTCTTTTTTTTTTTTTTTTTTTTTTTTTTAAGATTTTATTTATTTATTCATTAGAGACAGAGAGAGAGAGAGGCAGAGGGAGAAGCAGGCTCCCAAGGAGCAGGGAACCCGACGCGGGACTCGATCCCAGGACCCTGAGATCATGACCTGAGGCGAAGGCAGACGCTTAACCATCTGAGCCACCCAGGCGCCCAAGAAAAATAATTTCAACTCAGTTAATGTCAATTTATATGTGTATAGCTGCATATCGCCCCCCATTTTCTATCATGAAAGGTCTCTAAATAAATCTGTTTTTTTTGTTTGTTTTTGAATGAGTAAATTATAAAAGATGCACTACATTGCATAATAGAGTAATGAGAAAGATCCCATAATCTCTATCCACGTCTGATAACCCACACTCCATCTCTATCCCTCACAAAAAAGGGGAACACACCCCACTCTCCAAGCATACATATGAGAATTTTTAGAAGTAAAATACATTGAAAAAGTACAGACTTCGGTGTTAGAAAACCTATCTTCGTGTCTTAGTTCTTCCACTAACTAACTCTGTGGCTTTGGGCAATTACCTAATTTTTCTGACAATTGTTGTTGGGGTTAAATGAGGTAACACATATAACAACTTTTGCATAATTTCTTTACATAAAATGTGATAACTATGCTCAAATGCTGTTTATAAATCTTTTGTGCTCCACATAATTCTTGGTCCACATTTTCCTCTAGGCATTGGTGTAGTAACCAGCCTCTGAGCTGCACTGTGCATATCTTGTTTTCTCTCATGGGAATTCCTTAACTACATTGAGGTTTACAGGAAGGGAAATCCATATTAATGCCAGAATAACCTGGGAGTGTGAGGGCATTATATGCCATGGGGCAGCCATTGACCAAAAGGAGTGTGATGGTTGATGGAAAAACTTCCCCTCTTCTTTTCCATGCTTTGATACTTCAGAGACACATGGTGCATGTGTCCTTAGAAGGTTCTGGTTGGATCAAACCTCAGTTGTCCCAAGTAGATCAGTTAAGGAATTTACCATAGTATTGGCTTTATCTTTTTTCTTTATGTCCTCACCAGTCCTTCTCCTGCTCTTTGGCATGACTTTTCAAAATAAATTACTACATGTAAACCCTAGTTTCATTCTTTCCCTTGCTGGATTGGAGTGTGCTCCTCACCAAGACAAAATTAACATTCTTAGATTGTTCCTAGAAATAATAGATGGGTGTTAACAAGAACTGGAGATTTTATTGACAGCAAAATTAGTAACCAATTTTCCCCATCTCTATATTCAGGTCCTTTTGCAATATGACTTTGCAACACTTTACATCAAGAGACAGAATCTATGAGACTTACTTTGAGGATAGACAGTAACAAATGTCATGTCAGCACAGATTGGAAAAGAATCTTGAAAGAGTAAGGCTTCCTGGGAAAACTTTCACTATACCCATGTCAGTGAGTCTAGGCTAACTATCTAGATGATAAGGGACACCTGGCCAAACCATTCTTACCACCCCACATAACATTAGTCCACAACCAGACCTCTGAACGAGGGTGTTCTACACCATCAAGGTTCAGCTGAGCCACCAGCTGCCCACAGAAATCAGTAAAATTGGTTCAGACAAAAATCATTGTGTAGCCTCATCAGAAAGTTGTGAAAAATAACAAAGGTTGTTTCAGACACTTATTTGGGGGGTAGTTTGTTATGCAGTGAAATATCACAGGGAGGGTACATATTGATTAATAATGCTTGCTTTTCATATGAAGCAAGACTCTGGGTCTCAATTTGTTCTTCTGAAAATTAGACTATTAGAATTTTTTTAAAGACTTTTAAATTTATTTTGAAAGAGAGAGAGGGAGAGAGAGGGAGAACGAGCTGGGGGAGGGGGAGAGGGAGAGGGAGTGAATTTCAAGCAGACCTCAGAATTTCTTTTCTTTTCTTTTTTTTTAAGATTTTATTTATTTATTTGAGAGAGAGAATTAGAGACAGAGAGTACGAGAGGGAAGAGAGTCAGAGAGAGAAGCAGACCCCCAGCTGAGCAGGGAGCCTGATATGGGACTCGATCCCGGGACTCCAGGATCATAACCTGAGCTGAAGGCAATCGCTCAACCAACTGAGCCACCCAGGTGCCCAAGACCTCAAAATTTCAAACTCTGTCTCACAATCCTGAGATCAGGACCTGAGCTGAAATCGAGAGTTGGATGCTTAACCGACAGAGCCATCCAGGCGCCCCCAGATTATTAGAATTTTATTGCACTTGACAGGCCAAGACTTACTATGTTTTGTTTGTCTTTTCTTGTATTTTTTTCATTATTGTTTAGTCTTCACAATTAGAGAGAGAATAACTATAGATTTTCAGATGCCAGATTAAAAAAATTTTTTTGATCACCATTCAATGATCTCGTTATGCATGCCTCCTAGTATATATCCTTTTGTAATTTTCTCCTATATTGCACCAAGGTTAGTTTAGATAACCAACAAAATATGGCAGAAGTGACAGTATGTCAATTTTTGAAATTAAGTTACAAAAGATAAAAGCTTTTGTCTTGAATTTACTCCTCTCCTCTACATCTGTATCTACATCTGTATTTACACATCATCACTCATCACTCATCACTCACTCTGGGAGAGGCTACCCACCATGTAATGTCACCTGAGTCAGCTAAGGAGAAGCCCATGTGGTGAGGAACTACGGTCTCCTGCCAAGAGCCAGTGAGAAACTAAGGACCGCCACAATTATATGCAGTGAACTTGGGAATGGATTATCCTTCAGTAGAAAGTTCTGTTGACAAGTCGTGACTGTAAACTCATGACACACCCTGATTCACTATCACCCAGCAAAGTCCCTCCTCAGTTTCTGGCCTACAAAAACCATGAGACAATAATTGGCATGCTGTGTTGATCTGTTAAGTTTTGAGGGTCATATTTTATAAAGCAGGCGATAAGTAATACAATGCCCAACAAAGATTGTCCACACAGTGCAGATCAGACACTTGTTTCACAACTTCCATGAATTCTAAATTGGTACAATCAGTTTTCAGTCCTGGGCTTTTTAAGCATCTTCTCTCTATGGCAAGGGAAATCAGGCTAAAAAAAAATCTAATCAAATAACCAATGATCAGTGTACACACTCATCTGAATTGCAGGATAATCCTTAACATCATGATGGTGTTTTTGTAAAATTCATTTTAGGAAACTCAAGGGAGCAAAGTATTTGTTGAAGGTATTAATAGAGTATTAGCTGGCAATTTCAGGGATCTGGTCATAGCCTTTTGGGACTAATGCCCGCCATCAAAATGTTTTGGTACTAATTTTTGCTAAACACAAACGCACACATGCAGACTACACTGTAAATCCTTCAATATGTGTTTGTCAAATCAGGAGACCTATTTTATTTTTCATTCAATTCATTTTCTGTAGACAGGTTATCTATATTTTGGCTTGCTTCCCATTTTGATGCATCCTCTGCTCCTATTATTTCTGGAAAATATCCCTGCTTTAGGGATTTACCAATCTTTACAATGTAGAAATCTGATGTAACCTGAGTCTCAATCTTCACTTACCCCAAGCTTTGCTGTCAAAATTTGTAGCCAACTAATTTCCATTCATCCACTTATTCATATATCCATTCTTGGATTTATCCTAGTGGTATATATCATGCAATTTATTGGTGAGTAAAATGTTTCTAGAAAAGTACTACTTCCTAGAATATTGAACTTTTCTTATATATTTATATTTTCAAAGATCTTCTAGTAGAGACAGTTCTATAATCCAGAGCAATTATTTTCCACAGAAGCAAAACCAGGATTTCTTTTCGAGGGATAAAGAAAGGCAGGATATATTTCACAACCACCAGGTACTTCACATCCCTGAAAGAACAAGGCTCATACCCTCTCAGAGTAAGAAGATGCGCTGGACAAATAAGACACTTTGTATCCCTGTAGGAGTCTGTCGACAAGCTGATAAAGCCATTATTCCAGGAATTCCAGTTCGTAAAATTAAAAAAAAAAAAATTAAAATGTCTCCTATTAATGTAAATGCCAAAGTTTAGTGACATTTTTGCAATGGTGGCACCAAATTCTGAAGGATGTAAAAATGCATGATCCATGCTGAGTGAACTGCTGAGCTGTTTGCGGCATTCCACAGACAAGCAGGTTGATGTATTCAGCTCACACAGAGAGAGCTCACAAAAATATCTACGACACCTTAAAATATCAAATGGAAAGCTTAAAATGTAAACTTTTGAATACTTTTCCATTTATGTCTACCTTTGCCTTGTCTTCCTCTCATCCCAAGAATGTACCCCAGGCAGATTAAATCTTGAAGATAAAGAATTCATTTCCAGAGTACGTTTCCTTGGTACATGAAAAACAGCTTTTAAAATTCTATTTTCTGGTTACATGTTATTTTCCCCTTATCATCCAACAACTGTAATATTAAGGAAATTTATTGTGTAGCCCAGGGCTTTGGGAGGATAGGACCAAAATGCTATATGACTGTAGATTTGGGGACGCTCTTTGAGGCTAGCCAAATTATGTTCATTGAGGTACAATTTACTACTTCAACACTGCAAAGTACAAATTAACTGTGCATGTTTGACTGAAAATACAGTGGGAGATCCACACCCTGAACAAGTAGAGAAATTATGTTTCATGCTTAAATGGTATTTCAAACACTGTGTGCATCTCTTTTTTTGCAGCTTCTTTTGACTATTGCAGGCAGAATTAGTCTCTCATCTGCATTTTTATAATTCTTTACACAAAACTCCATGAGAATACTTATTCTAATGATTAGTTAGCTTTTTTATGGCTTCTTCCCCTACACAGCGACCATCTTGAAGGCAAAGTTAGTGTCTTTGTTTTTTCGTGCCCAAAATACATATCACTGCCCAAGAGTTTATTAGACACTCCAAAATATTTGCAAAAGGTTAACTGCTACTTAAAATGAAATATTTTTAATTTCAGACTGTAAAATAAAGTGTCTAAACATTGGATTTGTTCAAGGTTGGTTAACTATTTCTGCTGATTTTTTGAGTGGTCTCAATGGTAGAATACTGGAGGAGAATCAGCTAATGAGTGGATGAAATGAGAACACATGAGAAGGATGTGTGTGTGCCAGTAGGATGGAGGCCTGGGGGTCTAGGTAAAAGGTTGGAGCACAAGAGATGCTTTGTAGCAGGATGTGCAGACATATCCATAGAGCTTGGCCATTGATAACTATGTGCTTGGCTTTTGACAGTGGCCCTATAAGTTTCAGGATACAGACATGAAACAAACTATTTTCACCAAACCCCTTCCCATTTGGTTTTTGCTCTGGCCACATGGGCTCCCTTATTTCTGCTCATGTTGTGACCTTGACTTTGCAGCATTCCCAGAGTGATGGCAGTTCCTGTCTTTCCCTTTAAAAAATGTGTTATAAAAAAAAATGTATTTTCTACCTAAGTCAACTACATTTGGTTATGGTGCTTGTGGCTAAAAGTCTTACTTGGGGTAGGCACGATGGCAGGTTTTTAGGCACAACCACACTGTTTCAATTACTAAACCTAAGTTTCAATAGAGATTTTTTTAAATAAGAAATGAGATATAAAATGTATTGATTCATTGTTGTTTAATATGTAATACCTAGTAAAATGCGTTACAACAAACTTGTTGATAAAGAAGAATTGGTTGTATAATTAAATGTGTGAGTGAAGGAATGAATAAATCAACTGCCAGAGGGAAAATTTGAAGAGTATTCTGTGTCATTCAGCTAACTCAAATTACAGTTAAATCATCCTCAAATTCTGATATAACTCCACAGAGTATATAAAGCAATGAAGAAATATTCAGGGACTTTTTAGACAGGGAAGATTTAGTTTACTAATTAACTGAATCCAGTGCACTTACATGCTCTGGGCCAACAAGAGACCAAGCACCATACTTGCCAGACTGCATGAAAGGTAATTTTATTTTATTTTTTTCAGATTGAAACTAAAGTTCAGGTCTGTGAAATATAGAAACTTATTAACATTTAGAATAAAAAGTTCTTTTATGCCAGGAAGTGACCTCAATTTGTACAGAATATTCTTTTTCTTAGCATTACTTAGGCAATCTGTACCCCTCCCCAACCACAATGGACAAGATTGTCAGGAACTGAGAAGGTTCTGAGATTTTATTTTGCTTCCAAGCTCACAAATGAGTCTGCCAGTTTCACATCCATCAAATGCTTGATTTCAACACATCTTCTAATCTCAAATCCCCCACATCCTATTGGATATTTTCCACTTTGAGATATTTTCAGACTAGATCAAATTAAACATAATTCAAATCAGCCTGATTCTCCCAGCTGTAAAACTACTTCTTTTTCTGACTTGACTTATTTGTTTCTCCGCGTATGTCATACTTCTCATGATGATTCAGGCTCAAAACACTGGAAATGTGTTAGATATATTCCTTCACTTTGTCCTTATATCTGATCAGGGGATTCTCCCTCTGCCTGTGTCTCTCACCAGGATTCATGGTAATGATCCCACTCCAGCAAGTCTATAAAATCTTCCCCAAATTTTTATCTCACCACCATTTTTCTTGTTTAACTGACTCTCTGTATTCCCCAGGATAACGTCTGATTTCTCTAATGCACTTAATATAATATCCTTATTTTACTTTCATCTTCACCAGCACTTGTAATCTATCATAAAAAAATCTCTGCTTTATGTATCTGGACTGAAGTAGTGATCTTTTGTTTGGGTTATTTAAATACCTGCACTTCTCATTTTGTGGAAACCCATCTCAGTGATTAACCTTGTGTCTTACATATTTGGTGAGAAACAATTCTCCATGATGTCTCTGAACATTTTGGATCAGTTCTTGCTCTGGATTACCTTTTAATGGATGTTTGTATAGCAACTTGCCTTGCAAGAAGGAGATCGTGTTTCTCTTCAGAGCAGAGGGAAAATTTGTTTCCTAACCTGTGTAATAAACATAATGTCTCATTTCAAGGAAAGGTTGACCTGATTTGCTAGCAGGCCCTTTTTAAAAAATCAGGGCTTGCTAAACTCCAGGTTATTCATTGTGACACAGACCTAGTGTATATGCAGCCTTGACCTGGGCCAGTCAACATCACCCCCATGGGACTTGGAAAGCTAGGGGAATTAATATGAAGATACATCTCATGCTGTGTGTTGTGCTCTGAACAGTAGCGTTCTTTGTCTCTGACACAGGAATCTTATGTCTTCAACCAGCATCTATGAAATCATAGCAGGATAACTTACTAGGTTGCAGATAAGGTAAAACTCATTGGTTTGCAAATAGGGTAAAACTCATTGGTTTACAAATAGGGTAAAACTCCAGACCCTTCATAGTTCTTGATGTTATTCACAATGAATATCCCTTATGTCATTAGTAAGAACATAAGATTATACTTATAATTCTATGGGTATATTTATTTATCACATGATATTTTAAAAATTTACTAAAAAGTAGAAAATGTAACTCATATATCAATTATCCAGTAAATAATATAGGAATTTATATTATCTTACTGTTTTATTTATTTCTCCTCACTTGAGTGTAACATCTATGAAAATATGGACTTATTTATTTCTTCAAGCCTAGTGCTAAAAAAATACCTGGAAAATACTATATGGTTTAAGTATATATAATTAATAAATGATCAGAAATTCCAAATTTCTCAACTTGTCTATAAAAGACTAACTTTTCTATATTACGTTAAAAAAATATATGAGATCACCAGTAGCAAAGATTTTGAAGGAGACTTGATTTGAGGGTTAACCTGTCTTGTATGGAATACACAATGGCTTCACCTTCTGGGGATGACTGAGATCTCAGATTTACTGTTAGTAGAAAGATACTACAGGGAGGAAAAAAAAAAACACAATAGATTTGAATAAAGTATGTCTTTGTTCAAAAGCTATAGCTCTAAACCATGAGGACAAAATTCAACAGAATTGCATGCATCCTTGTTAGAGAAACAGGCTGGTGTCCTTCAATTAATTTTCTCTAACAGGTGAACTTCCAAGTATTTAAGGAGGCACATTGTCTCTAAAAATAAGGACTACCTTTCCCAGCATTCCTTGCAAGTAGTTATTAATTTGTTACAGAGTTGAGGCCAATGAAATAAAGGTGGAATTGCATGTGTAAAATTCAAGAAATTTCCTGAAAACCATGCCTTTCTTTGTTTCCTCTTCCTTCTTGTTTGCTTGAATGCAGATGTGGAGCTTTAGTCATGACAAGTGTCGGAATTGTGTGATCTTGGACAATGTATGTATTATCTCTGTGCCTCGGTAACTTCACGTATAACATTGGGATAATGTTATGATTGTCATGGGTATTAAATGAGATGCAAGTAAAACTGTTTGCTATGTTCCTGTTGCTTAGGAAGCATTAAAAGCATGTTCACTATTACTATTATTGAAGTTATATTTTTAAGGTGGTAGAGTAAGCTGTCACATTAGCCCTAGATTTTCTTCTTCTGTACTTCTTTCTATGAATGAGAGAAAAAAAAAATACTTCAATTTTTTTAAAAGTATTATGACTAGCCACTCATAGTTTATTTTTTCTTGGTCATTCTCCATATAACTAAATCTTGACTGATAAACTTAACAAACCTAAACTTGAAAGAGTGACCAATAAATTCCCAACAAATAAGATTCAAGAAAACAAGAACAATGATTCAGAATTTGGAACTCACTTTGTAATAATAGTTATAAATTATTTAGCATTTTCTACATGGAGACATTATTTTAAATCACTAGACTATGCCAGTTGTATAGGTAAATCCATTTTTTTAAGTTAGAAATGTGAAAATTGAGACTTAGATAAGATAACCAGCCCAAGGAAGCAAGCTAATCCAACCCAGGTACATCAAACATCACAGTAAGAACTTGGCTTCTCATTGACAGGTGTTCTACCATATTTCTGATAGGCAGAGTGCGATCAAAAAGTCTTTGTGAATATAGCCTTAAGGATGCATCTTGCAAAAAACACAAACATAACTGGCAATATCTCTCTAGAGTTGATTGCCCAGAGTAGCTAACAGTGCTCTTGTCTGGGCATCTTTAGTGAGGTATACAATCACATTGCAAGTTACTGTATGGGGAATCTTAACTGCTGAAGTTTCTTTGTAGATGGTTATGCTGGTGTTCTATGGCAACACACTGGAGCAAATCTTTCCCATGGCTCTTTTCTCATTTACACAAATGATGCCCAGAATTGTTTTCCTATAGCTAGGTCACTTTCAGACATCAGGAATTGAACAGTGAGAGGATTTTGTAGCTGCTTTTTTGTATTTTTAAGATCTTTAGTTTAAAAAAATATTTCTGTGTTGTTTATTTTAAAATTTTAAAAAAGCACATCCACCAATTCCTTAAGAGCTTTCATTTATAGTGTATAAGTTAAACAACTAGAAGTTAGCACTATTCCAGTTTAATCTTAAGAGTACAAGAGAAGTCCAAAAAAATGGTGAAAAACTTAGAAAAATTCTTCAAAAACTGGTCAATGAATGTAGGTAAAAAACATGGTCTCATGCAACGAAACAAGGTAACAAGATGTGAATAGTTTTCTTTTGGATCACTCTGCCCGCATGCTGCTGGGAAGGACCTGAAGGGTCCGTTGGCGCTCAGGGCTGCTCTGTGGGAAGTGTTGAGAGAGTCACGCAGCCCTCACCCTTCAGATGAATGTGAGAGGCAGACTACTCTGTTCCCATAGATAACTATTTGGAAAATAAATTATTAATCTTTGATAATTCAAGATTCCTTTTGCTGCTGATCCCCTTTCTGAGGTGAGAGGCAGAAAAAGCTGAAGCAGTTCAGTCCTAAGAAGAAACTGTGCACAGTGAGGTCCAAGATCCTAGAGAACAGAGACTTCAGGACAAGACATGAGTCATCTCCACACCAGTGTGTGAGAGCAAAAACCAAGAAAGGAGGGATATTATTAAATCTTAAATGATTTAAATGAAACAGAACCACTCTTGCATTGCCAAGGGAGGGCATACTAACATAGAGAAAAATCTTGACTTTGTTTTTTCAGGGATCAAATTTCCATTTTTCTCCAATGTCTAGTGTGCCTTGGGTGTATGATTTATGAAATATGCTGATTGTTTTTTTTTTTAAGATTTTATTTATTCATTTGACAGAGAGAGAGAGAGTACAAGTAGGCAGAGTGGCAGGCAGGGGGAAAGGGAGAAGGCGGCTCTCCGCTGAGCAGGGCGCCCGATGCGGGGTTCAATCCAAGGACCCTGGTACCATGACCTGAGCCGAAGGCAGATGCTTAACCGACTGAGCCACCCAGGCGCCCTGATTGTTCTTCTGAAATAGTAGATTTTAATTACCAATATGAACTTACGGGTTTTTCAATTGAGAATATGTCAGAGCAGCACAGGAATAGGAATAGTTTGATGCCCTCAAAACTTCACATTCTTTCCTACCAACTACTTTTGCCTTTGAGTGAGATAGAAAGAAAGAGAAGTAGTTGTAGAAAGATACATAGAGAGGGCAGCATAGAATGTTTTAAATTGTGCTACAGAATACATTTTCTGAAGTGGGAGTGGAATACTCAAATCTCTGACCCTCCCATCTTTGGAATTAAACACCAATTTAAATGTTTAAAAGAGAATAAATATAATAAGACATGTATTCTTTCACACAATCCCCTGATTTCTTCCTATATTAAAAACTTTTGTCCAATAATTAGTAAGATTATATTACTGGGGCCTTTTTAGGGAAAAGAAAGAGAGAGCAATGACTTAACTTGTCTAAGTTTGTTAAAGCTTATGCTGGCATTAGCCCTTTAGACTTTTCTTCCTTCTCATATTTTCTTCCCTTCCTTTCTCACTTTTTCTTATCTTTACCCTTTCTTGTTTAACTATCAACACACCAACAGTTTCAAATAAGAGAAACAATAATTTAAAGATTTATTTTCTGGTGCCGGTTGCCAGGTTATCTGAAATGAAAGGAATCTCAAGGTAGGTTATTAACTAAGAACAAGATAATGCAAGTAAATTGAAAATAAATTGGCTTTGCTGCCCACAACCTGTGTGACGGTAGGGAATTTACATTTCTTAGCTACAATTTTCTCATCTGTGGGATAGAGATCACGATTTCTAACTTGCTTAGTTTTTGGTAGGTTTAAGCAAGTCAACATGAATAGTGCCAAAGTTTAGCAGAGAACCCCTGGGTAGTCATCCAGTAACATGCTAAAATTCATTGAATCCTTGCTATTTGGCAGACCCTCTCCTATGTATTATTTACAAATATATCTTTGTTCCTCACAACAATTCTAAGATATTGGAGCTGATACTATGTCCATTATTGTAGATGAAGAAAATGAAGTCTGAAGAGTGTTCATCACTTGTCTGAGGTCATTAAACATGCACAAATTCTGATCTAGGGGTCATTAGAAAAACCTATACTATAGTATTCCATAAAACAATATAATAAAATTCTACTAAATCATGCTGTTTATCATGTAGTCTAAAGAGTAATTACTGATGTTAGAGTAATTTAAGCCCCATCTTTATGGAAATTTGCTCTTAAAACTCCTTTACACAAACATAAAGATAAAATCAAAGAACTAATATAAAACAACACAGATTTGCATAAAGCAGGGGCTACAAAGGCATATGTTCTATTCTGTGTATGGAGCAGAATGTGAAATAGTGTTGGTTTAGTCATCAACAATCCATTTTTGGCTGGATTTCATAATGCCTCGAGGGTAACAACATGGTATTTTATAGCCATACATTATCAGCACTTGTTATGAAAAACTTGCTTGAGATTTCTGTAAACAAGTTTTTCTTAGCCCATCCTTTGAGAAATAGTAAGATTTAGCTCACAGTACACATACACGCACACATGTACACACACAGCTATTTATATTTGTTTCTCAAAGTGTTTATCTTCACCATTCACTCAAGCAACAAACATTTTTAAACCTCATTTTGTGTCAGTTACTGCAATAGGCAGAGAAGATAGTGGGGTGACAGACGTGGAAGACTTATGGGACTTACCTTTGTGTATGGGAGACAAACAATGCACTATTGAATAAATCAATCAATAAGATAATTACAGATTGTGAAAATTTCAGTGAAGGAAATGAATACCCAGGTTGATGTAACTGAGAAATAGGCTTTAGACAGAATGGTCATGGAAGATGCAACTCTTTCTAGAGAAGCTATAGAGTTTTCTGAAGGAGAAGGAGGAGCCAGGCAGGTGAAGAACTAGAGGTATGATTAAGCTACAGAACATAAAGAGTGCAGAACATCTGAGGAAGAAAAGAGATTAGTGTGTTCTAGGAATAGAATGAGCCTGGACCACAGTGAACAATTTGGAGAGCGATTGAGATGATGTTGGAGAAAGGTACAGACCCATAATCATTCAGGATTCTCAGACTATGTCATGGAAATGGTATTAAACTCACAAAAGAAGTATTATTCACCAAGAATCTCAATTAATTTAAACACATAAGTCAACAGAATATTACATAATATGCCTACACATTTGCATTATTCCAATTAAATCAGCAAATAAAATTTATATATTTTTTAATTTGCGTAGTTAATCCTATCTACTGTGTTATCCCCATCTTGCTGGACAGCAACGAATTGTAGGCGTACATAATTAGTGGTGGGGTGTTGGAAGTTAATTTCTTTCAAACTCAGTGTCTTTTTGAAAAATATTAAGTGTGGCAGATGAGCAAATTCTCTTCATTTTTTTCTTTTTCCATGTAGTAGGGTTTTAGTAAGGACATGGAAACTGAGGTTAGGATAATATTCCACAGCCTCCTGCAATTTGGGTTTCCCAATGTGGTGTGCATAAACTGATGTGTACCACTTTCTGAATCACTTTCTGTAAAGAAATTGTTTGACCTCAAAATCCTCATTTCCCCTTCCTTTGAGCTAAAAAAACCCAAAAACCAAAAAAAAACATAATAGTGTGGATCTAGTTTCAAATATATAGATGATGGGAACACCTTAGTGCTTAAGGGAAAGAAGAACCACAAGAAAGAAGAACAGGGCTCTTGAATAACCTTATAGAACAAATCTTCCACATTAGTCAACATAACTCACTTCTGCAGCGTTACATGAACACAGATGGATGAGAGATAGATACATGGGAGTATATATGAGACTTCATGTCCAAGGAGAGATGAGCTTTCAGGTTTGCAGACATGGAGAGATGGGTCATCCTTCTGTCATCAAGGATGAGAGTGGCTATGTATTGTTTTCTAAGTCTTCTCTCTGGGAGATGTCTCCGATCTAACTGGTCACTGACTGCTCTGCTTCAGTTCACTTTTGAAGTGTGGAGGCACAATTCTTAGCTAAAGCAGAGTGGATTTGTTGGCTCAGTCATTCTTTAGCTCTTCATGGTACTGCACATTCTTCTGAATCACACCTTCATTCTCTTAACTGGTCCCTCACTTAAGCTGTTCAAGTTACTGGTAAGCCTTTTGGCTCTTGCCCAAGTCAGCCCCCCAGGCCCTGACTCTCATGTGAGCACCTTCTGCATCTGCCACAAAACATTTGTAATTTCTAGACTTTAACTAACAGTGATAGCCGAAGGAGGATGGTGAGCAATAGTTGTGTCTCATTATATGCCTAATTGCTTCATGCTTATTTTAGTAAGGGATGGTCTGTGGCAATAGGCTTTTTCAAAAGTACCAAAATGGAACTGGGTCTACCTCAAACTTCTTTCACTTCTGTTTCTTTTATAATCTCCCAATCTTGTATGTGTGTACATGGATGTGTGTGTGTACACAGAGAACCAGAATACTCATGTCTGACTACTTTATTCCTTGACCTCCTCCTTCTGTGTTCCAGAGCCTCCTGTATACGGTGTTTTCTTTTAATTTTCTTTCCAAGGAGGCAGGACTTTCCTTGCATTATTTCCTCGTTCCTCATGAAGTAGTTCTTGCCCTTGTTACTGTCACTATAATATTTGAATGGCTTTAGATGGAACTGATTTATCTTCTGTAGGAGTGAAAAAATATCAGCTTAATAGCTCATGATATTATCTCCATGATATATGCTTATATACATGCACATATAAAATGTTTGAGGTTAATTTGCTTTGCCAACTTTTATCAGAAAATATTAACAAGAAAAGCAGTAGGTAGAGATATTTTTTTCAATCAACTTCTAAGATTGTCATCCTCATTTTTTATTCTTACCTCCTGCCAGAGTTAATGTAAAACTTTATTTACCAACCTAAAGATAATTGTGTGCTCTATGGCTATCATATTGAGAACATAGATAAAATCTTGCATGCTTAAATAATTCTAATTTTTATAGAGTGATTATTCAGTTTAGAGATTCCTAATTATGTAATCTTGCCAATAAAACTTTGAATGTTTTGTATTTCACAAACTGGAGTACTCAAGTGAAGTTTCTTGTTAATTCTGTACATTTTGTGTTTAAGCAGTAATTAGGCTTATTTTTATAAGTGAGCAAATTTAACCTCTGAAAAACTGTTTAGTGAAATCACTTCCTTTCCTTCAAACTCTCAGAGGAAAAATGGAAATGCTTCATGCAAAACATAAGATGAGTCTTCAAAAGAACATTTGGTACATCAAAAATTCATTATAGGTGCCAGGATAAATTTGGTAATACACAACTTCTCTGAACCAATAAGGTTTAAAAGATATTTCTGATACATTATCTACAACACATTTGAAAACACAGTTGGAAAACTATAGAAATCATCATTCATTTTTATAAGAAAAACAATTGTTTTCTTCCTCACCCCAAGTTGAATAAATAAATAGAAAAAGATAACTAGAGGTAGATGAGGCCTAGGAAAGATTTGAGTGTATAAATATTAGCTGCTTTACAAAATAAGCATTTTCTTAAGTGCCCATCAGTCTAGGCTTTCTTTTCCATAAAATAATTATAAATCAAATTATTATAAGATATAAAGTATAAAAAATATATGAACATTGTATTTTGTTCCTATCTACAAATTAAAATATCTTTATTGAAAAATTAATTATTGTAAAAATTATACTTAATTATTATTTTTATAATTATCCTATTCTCAAGAAAGCTAATAATATTTTAGGAGGATCAGAAGAAGACATGACAATTACCTGTTTTTTCATATTTGTTTTCTTAGAATATGTCTCATAATAGAGCGAACCTTTTTTCTGAAAGGAAAAGTATGCTTTTGGAACTCATATTTTTGACCTGAGAACTTAAAATTAAGTTCATAACAGAATAATAAAAATAAAGCATTATCACAAATAAATAATTCTAATCATGGAGAATTGTAGAACATTTCATAGATTATACAAATAGATAAATGCATATACTAAAATATGCAGCTATTGCTTAAAATGCTCTATATATCATGCCCAATATTTTTATGCATAAGGCAACTTTCAAAATGTTTGACTTAAAGCTATATACTTCCTATAAAGAGTAATTTGATTCAACAAATATCTAATGTTTATAATTTATACTGCCCTATCTTTACATCCTACACATTCTACACACTGTAGAGGGAATGAAGATAAGTAAATCATAATCCCTGTTTTTAAAGAACTTAAGTGCCCAAAGGGAGCCCTAAAATATTTTTAGAAAATTGTTCTATATGGACAAAGTAATCAACAATCTGATTCTCTGGGGCATTCAAGAACAGCATTTTGCAGATGATAGATATCGAAATGCTTAGTGAAGGGTGGACACTCTTTTCAGTAGTAGCGACAAGTTTGATAGTGGTGTTCTCAGGGAGGAGACTACCTGGGGAAGAGGCATAGAAGCCATGAAATGAAGGACGTTTCAATAGGACGTAGCAACCATTGGCTACAAGTTACCTGGGAAGAGGGGCTGAGTGTGAAAATGTGAAACAATTATTTTAGGACCTAGTATCCAACAATTTTTCTCATTCATGAGCAGTCCTATTTCTAACGATAATACACAAAAACACATTGAATGTTTGAATTTAAAACTTAGTCCTAATTTGATAACAACAGGGAGTCATAGATCTTAACAAATGTATTTTTAATCCAAAGATAGTTTGATTTCTTTACAAGAATTTAGAAGGGCATTTTGTGGTACACTCTCTCATCTGTTTAGGTAAAAACTTAAGAAATGCATTCCGCTTCTATCAATAATTAATTTCCCTATAGAAAGAAGCTGTTCAAAATCATCCTATTGTTCTTCAATTACTCTTTTCAAAAAAACAGTCTTTAAATGAAAAAAGGTAAGAAGTACTTACAGAATGTAAAATACAAGAGAAGAAAGGAGATAAGCACCATGGACCTTATTATTTTGTACTTCCTCTTTCCTCTGTTGACATTTGTGCCAAGCAGAAAGACTTTATTAGTGTGTTCTTCCCAAACATTCCCAGGCTAGAAAATAAATTGGGAATTTTATTTCTATGGAGAATTTGACAGTTATAGAAACGGAAGCCACAGATATGTGAGAGGACCAAGGTCCCTAGCCCTAGACTGAGGTTTAGGACAGGGCATTCTTATTAATAAGGAGCTTGGGCAAATAAAGATTATAGAATGTGTCAATCCTCATTCCCTGCATCAAGATGGAGAAGCGAAGTAACCCTGGAGCTCAGGGGTGATGTGCACTCCTTGATGGAGCCTTGCTTAGAAGAAAGGATATTTCTTAGGGAAACATAAGCGTATTACTAGTGCCAGGATTTTAAATGCCAATGGCTAGAGTAGCCATGCAATTTTTCTTTCAAATCGGAGCACTCTTGAGTGAAAAAGCCTTCAAAATATAATACAAAGCATATTTTGATCTATGACACGCTGAAACAGGCAAACGGAGATATAGGGTGACTCTACCAACAGGGCTCGATCACAAGCCGAAATGGTTAGAGGTGCTGAAGCACCTCCCGACATTTGGATATTTGATTTAAAAATCGAAAGTATCAAATCGGGCCGCTGAGAATTTAAGGGAAAAATACAAAGGACGTGAAGCTGAACTAAAGTCTCTGGAAAGCTTCAGAGCTTCCTCGGAGCACAAGAACCACAGGTAAGAAATAAGGGAGAAGGCATCCTCTATCCCAGCGTCCGCAGACTTTTCGGTGTTGACTCTGGAGCCCAAGACCGCTCTCGCCGGCCTGTGTCGCCCTCTGCTGGCCGGGGGGCACTGGATCAGATACCCTCCCATCGCCCCAGACCAAGTCGTGCATTTCAATAATATTACTATTTTACTACTAACAATGAATAAATTATGACCATCATCCTCTTCTCGCGTTTCAAACTCTAAGTCCCATCATATCTAAACCAATTAGATATGGATGACCAATAGAACCCATTTGAACACTGGGTATAATTTTCTTCAATGTGAGTGTGTTCTTTATGTCATTAGTTTTCAGGAAAATATTTCTTAACGTAAAATTTTGTTATGGCTATTTCTTGATAACTAATTATTCTATAGTCTTTGTCAAATTTTGGTATAACAAAGGAATTCAATAAACAAAGGAATTCAATAAATAAATAAAGTTTAATAGGAATTGATATGGTTTTGGAAAAAAGGTGAGGTTCAGTGGGGTGAAGTGTGGAGCCACAAAGAAAGAATTCTTGAGGCATCTTTGGTGCAAAATGGTGGTTTATTAAAGCATGGGGATAGGACCCATGGACAGGAAGAGCTGCTGTCCTGGGGTTGGGAGGGGTGGCTGATTAGATACCATGGGTTTGGGGGAGGTAAAGAAAAAGGGAAGTTTCCAAAGAACTTTCATATGCTAAAAAATACCTACAAGACACCAGAGGCCTTGCCATTGTCACGTTAAGGTTGTTTACCCCTCTAGTAAGGCATTAACAGTAAGATGGTTGGGAGCTTCCTGGAGGGACATTACACTCTGCCAAATTCAAGTATCTGTCAATGAGCTGCAGATTATAAGGACATTTAATTGTATCTACATTCCCTTCTGGAAGCTAGGCCATTGATAAAAATGCTTTGTTCTTGTAGATTGCTAAGACATTTGTAAACTGAGGGAGATTCAGGTCTTGCAGGATTGTGATCTCTATTAGTTAACTACTTGTTTTTCCTTTGGGCAGCCAGGAGTGCCTGAGGAATGTCACATATAACCCATGGGGGGATGTTGTCCTCAGCTTGCCTTCAGTTCCCTCATCAGGAGTTACTAAAATTTTGCTTAAATCACTAAAATCTAACAACTTTCTGAGAAACTGGCCTTTTTTAGTAATCCTATCATGTCTAAGTAGTCTAAGGGATCAAACAATGAAAAAAATCTAAGAAACCTGTTGGAATAGCTCAAAGCCATGAACGGTGGTTTTTTTTTTTTAATTCTATATGTGGGCCCTGAAGTAATTCTTAACCACTTATATCTATATGACACTTTTTTTTTCCTTTTTGAAATCAATGACAAACTAGTACTTAGCCTTTGAAAACTGTTAAGATATTCTTCTGTATTACACTGTTTTTTTTTAATACTCAATCACTAATACGTCACTTATGGATGTTGAATTAAAAAGAAAAGAAATAAAGCCTATTTCATGTCAATGCTTACATATGTGAAACATCCAGAAAACAACATTAATGCTTTGGGGAAGATGTCAGTGTGTTCCTGTTTTAAAAGTCCCATTTATTTGAACAGCAACATTTTATTTTTTTTTAATTTTTTAAAAATATTTTATTTATTTGACAGAGAGAGACACAGTGAGAGAGGGAACACAAGCAGGGGGAGTGGGAGAGGGAGAAGCAGGTTCCCCGCTGAGCAGGGAGCTCGATGTGGAGCTCGATCCCAGGACCCTGGGATCATGACCTGAGCTGAAGGCAGACACTTAACGACTGAGCCACCCAGACGCCCAAAATAGACTTTATTTTTTTAAAAGATTTTATTTATTTATTTGACAGAGAGAGATAACACAAGCGGGGGAAATAGGAGAGGGAGAAGCAGGCTCCCTGTTGAGCAGGGAGCCCGATGCGGGGCTCGATCCCAGGACCCTGGGATCATGACCTGAGCCGAAGGCAGACGCTTAACGACTGAGCCACCCAGGCGCCCCCAACAGCAACATTTTAGAGGGAAACTGTAAGATGTGAATGTACTTTCCTAGTTTGCAGCTCATTTGCTGATGCTTTCATCTAAATATACGATTGATTTCATAAACGATAGAAGTTATTAGAAAAAAGAGAGGGATAAGAATAAGAAGCACTTACATGTCTTTATTATTTCACACTATTTTAAGATCTTTATTATATGTTCCCTCATTACTCCTTATGGTAACTGTAGAGATGGGTGCTATAATCATTGTCACTTGCAGGTGAGGGAACTGAGGCACAGGGAAAGCTGGTAAGGGGCCTAGTGGAAGTTCCAGCACAGGCTGGAAAATCAGCCTCACAAGTGAAGGTTGACATACACTATGATACACACGTTGGGCAGAGCCAATGTAAGTAAGGCATGCTAATATAGGAGTAGGCAAAGGTGTTTGAAAATTAAGATTTCTTAATTTATTCACATATTGCTATATTTTTTAATATTTATTTTTTATTTTTATTTATTCATATATTGCTATATTGCTGATCCAGTGTTGGTTTGATTATCCACAAATCACCATTATCAGTGATTACTTCAGTGAGCAGCCGTGGTATTCCCTTTAATCAGTTTTCTGAAACACACTCAGCACTTTCACTGCATTTTTGACTGTTCTGTAGCATCTTATTTTCCCGGTCTACTGTGTGTGCACACGTGTGTGTGTGTGTGTGAGAGAGAGAGAGAGAGAGAAGGGGACAGGGGCAGAGAGAGGGAGGGAGCAAGTTGTAACTCTCTTTCAGGTGTGATTCCCTTCGGAAAGTTTGAAAAATGATGGTTTAATGCAATCTTTTTTCTTTGGTGCGAGGTCTGAGGTAGATCTGGGGATTTTAGGGTTTAGACTGCCGCCGAGAAGGCTGCTACTGTTATCATACTGAACAGATGCTGACAGCTCTTAAGCCCCCGACATTTCCGTAGACGCTCTTCTAACTCTTTTGAGAGTTTGTTCAGAGAAGCAAAAGGTAAGCTCAGGCTACTGTAGAGATAGATGCCTGTGGTGTTAGATCCTTCAAGGTGACAGGTTTCCTCAAGATGAAACTTGCCAAGTCATAAGCCAGTTCAGGAAGGTTTCTTAATTGTTTCTCTCTAAACTTTGTTTACACCGACTTTTAATTCGTTTTGCTTAAATGGAATTTTATTGAGGCTGTCAGGAGCAGACTGCATGCTGGGAGTTGTATGAAACAAAAAACATTATCTCAGGCTAAGGAACAGCCGGAAAGAAATGGTGGGACCTCCCACATATCCCCCACTGAGATCTAGACAATGGGTGAGTTATTTGACAGAGTGACAGCGACAGATGTCAAGTAGGTCTTTTTTTTTTTTTTTTTTTTTAAACTCAACTTTGATATGTTCCGAATTGAAATGAGCAGGCTTTGGGAAGCATATTGGTGGTAAAAAAAAAAAAAAAAAAAAAAATTCTTAAGAATATTCCTTCGCCAAGTGAAACCTAGTATAACTAGAAATTTGATGGGTCATCATTCATATCATCATAATTTAATAAGTTTGGAAACATTTCAATTGAGATGAATATGACCTTAGCCTGTAGGCTTGATAGCAGTTCCTAAGAGCACAAATTAACAATTGGCAATTATCTGATAAATCAAAGAGTATGTATCACCAATATGAGTCTTCAGGATAATCTTTTGGTCTTTTCCAAATAACTTATCATAAACAACAATTATACATATATCTGATAACATGTGTTATTAAGTGAAATAACCTAGATTTTTAAGTTGACTCATCTATTTCCAAATTAAAGTGACCATTTTTGTCTAAAATGGGATACATTTTCAAAAATAAGATAGAGATATGGTAAATAATACAGAGTGAACTTTTCTCTTTAATCTTCAACTACTACAATGTCATGTCATTTATCAAATTATTGGTATTACTTGCCCTCAGGTATTTGTTAACTGAAAGGATGCCCTCATTATCACCACTAATGTTGCTCAAATCCCTAAAATATGCTAAATGCCAGAAATGAAACATAGAAATAAAATACTTAGGTAACTTATAATCTAAGGTAATGCAATCAGAACTAAAGATCCATGGGATCCCTGGGTGTCTGCCTTCGGCTCAGGTCATGATCCCAGGGTCCTGGGATCGAGCCCTGCATTGGGCTCCCCCTGCTTCTGCTTCTCCTCCCCACTTAGGCTCTCTCTTACTGCTATCTCTGTCTGTCTCTCTCAAATAAATAAATAAAATATTAAAAAAAAAGAAAGAAAGAAAGGAAAAACATCCACTAATTCATATTATTTTTTCTTGTTTAACAGGATTTTGCTCTTATCTCCCTACTTAGTAGGCATATTGTTGGTGAAGCAAATTAAAATCATATTATTTGTAACATGCCCAGCAATCATGTTTGCCTGGAGTTAATTCTTAACTGTGGAGTGAATAAATTTTTCAGGGGCATAGCAAATTATAAAATCTGAATCTGTTTCTTTGCCTAGGAAATTGCCAACCTCACAGTTAAAAAGGGAGAGCATAATATATGGAGAGCACATAATATACATGTGAGATTTTGCATGGATTAATGTTTTCTAGAATAACGTAACAGGAATAATTTCATTTTATTTTTTTCTACTTCATGTCAATAGTGAAAATAGTGGCTGTAAATCCTCAGAAGGATTTGAATTATGGTCCTGATCATTTAGTTTGGCTGTATAAAAACTACATGGAAGAGGGAAGATGATTTCCATATTGTCTTTCTGTTTTATTATTTAGTTGTAATTTGGAGAGTTTCTTTACTTTTAAAGGTATGCATAACAGTGTTTTGAGATCATGCTTTGTGAAAGCAAGGCCTATCTTATAAATTCCTATTCTGTTGAAATAGATGATTTAAAAAGATGAAGAAAATTGGTGCTTCGAAAGTTATATGATCCTTCCCTTTGCCCATGCAGACAAGAAAGCCTCCCTGGGAGAGAACTTTGAGATAACAGAATATGACTTAATGGATGAAAGTACAAGGGCATTTGAAGTGGACGTTCAGTCTTTGGTACAGCCAGCCGGAGCCTGGAATGACTGAGTTTTTGTTGTACAGGTTTTGCAAGACCAGGAATGAGCTGTACTTAGCCATGTATTTATAAAAGCCAGTTATTTTATGAGCAGTCCATACAAGTTAAAACTTGAAACAAACGTGAAATAAGACTGGAAATAATGCCAAGAAATAAACCATTTTAAACTTCTTATGTTATCTTGATTTTCACAAAAGTGCATTCTGAGGAATCTACTGAAACCTGAACTTGTTGGAGAGTACCGACACAAAAGTGACAGGTCTTAAATGAAAGTTTTACTATTCAAATCACCAGGAGCTCAGATTTCAATATTTTAAAAAAAGATCTTCTAAGAGCCGACTCTTTGAAAACATCTTTCACAGGACAGCTCGTAGTTAGCTCCAAAGGGATTAACTGCTTAAGAGTAACCAGCTCTTCCTATCCCTCATTCACACACTTTTATTAGTACCCTGAAGACATGTGTTGATTTGGATTGGGTCGGTCCTTAGAATGGGCATTTTGCCCTTGAGAGATTTTACAGACGGCCCTGGAAGTGCATGGCTAGAAATCTGTCATGAATCAGTACAAAGTTTTTTCGGTTTCCAGCCCACGTACCTGCAGAGCTCCCCCTTCCACAAATCCAGCTGCGGACTCCATATCCTCAGGTTCCTGCTCTCTTACTCTGGATAAGCACATTTTAATACTAAAACTACACTTGCCCTTACCCCCCACCCCCAATATTTACCTGGTTCCTTCTATCTACCATGTTTTAATTCAAAACCATAACCATCTAGCAGGTGTTCCATGTTGAAACCGGAAACCTAGAATTCATCCCCCAACCCCTTGTTATCTCAGAAATTCCATTAACTCTGTGAACAAGTTGTCAAAAATCTCTCTCCAGTCCATGTACTTCCTTCCATTTCTACACCACTACACAAGTCCAGGGCATTCCCATTTCTAGCTTGTATGAAATATCTTATTGGCAGCTTGCAGGAAGCCACTGGACCCCCAGGCCCTGCCCCCCTATACTCACACAATCTTCTCCATTTTAGTTCAACCTTCAGAATAGGACTACTGTGATGTTTTAAATATAAATGGAAATTGTTCATGTACCTTTTTTTTTTTTTTAAGATTTCACCTATTCGACAGGGAGAGAGACAGTGAGAGAGGGAACACAAGCAGGGGGAGTGGGAGAGGGAGAAGCAGGCTCCCCACTGAGCAAGAAGCCCAATGTGGGGCTTGATCCCAGGATCCTGGGATCATAACCTGAACAGAAGGCAGACACTTAACAACTGAGCCACCCAGGTGTTCCTGTTCATGTATCTTTTAAAATTATCTTTATATCTTTTACTTACATTTAGAAATAAGTAAACTTCATGAAGACAGGAATCATATCTCTGTATACAAAGTAACTATCACAATGCTTCTCACACAATAAGCATTCTATAACTATTTCTTTTTTTCATGAATGAATAACTCCACTGCTTTGGTATTATATCTCCCATACATAGTTAATTCCACTCAGCCAGGGACAGCCCCTCCCAAGTATTCTATTGTACAATTTCCTGTGCATTCTCCTAGTCCTCCTCATTTTATTTTGCCCAGAGCAAAGTGCATTCAGACATTTTGGCCACAAGTTTAATGGAAAAGGGCAAGGTTTTTGATTATATGCAGAACAATATTTTTGAAAATGTGTGTGATAAGCTTTTAAAATTTATTTATTCTTTCTTTTTTCTTTTTAACTTTATTTAATAATCCCAAATACAGATGCCATTTCTGGAGATTAAGAATTATCTAATATTTGGGGCACCTGGGTAGCTTAGCCAGTTAAGCACCCGACTCTTGATTTAAGCTCAGGTCATGATCTCAAGGTCCTGAGATCAAGACCCATGTGGGGCTCCCGTGCTCATCGGGGAAGTCTGTTTGAGATTCTCTCTCTCCCTCTCTTTTTGCCCCCCCCATCATGCTTGTACTCTCTCTCTCTCAAATAAATAAATAAATCTTTTTTTAATTTTTTTAATTTTATTTTATTATGTTATGTTAGTCACCATACATTACATCATTAGTTTTTGATGTAGTGTTCCATGATTCCTTGTTTGTGTATAACACCCAGTGCTCCATGCAGTACGTGCCCTCTTTAATACCCATCACCAGGCTAACCCATCCCCCCACCCCCCTCCCCTCTAGAACCCTCAGTTTGTTTCTCAGAGTCCATAGTCTCTCATGGTTCATGTCCCCCCTCTGATCCCCTCCTTCAAAATAAATAAATAAATCTTAAAAAAAAAAGAATTATCTAATAGTCATTTTTTTTTTTTTTTTTTCCAGAGAGGATTGCTCTCACTTCTCATGATCAAATAGAACTCTCAGGACAAATGATAGTTAAGAATGTACTCTTCTATAAGGAGAATTCATCATGGCACCACCTGTTAGCACCATCATCAGATTATCATTCTTTCTCTAATGGGTATCACTGTTCAGACACTTTTACTAGGGGCTAAAAATTAAGTATGGCTTTTAGAATTTCCAAAGAAAAGTTTTCAGGGCAAAAAAGAAAAATCAGAAAGCACACACACAGTCTTTGTGATTTCTATTATTATGAGAAAGAAATTACACACAATTAGAAAAATGAGTGTTTTATCAAATTTATGCCATCCAGTCACATTTAAAGTATCTATTTAAATACATTTATTTTAAATTTCTTCCATTAGCATATAGTAATCTAAATTTCAAAACCAAAGAACAATTAAATGAAAACTGCCGTGTCTCTGTTTACTATTAATGAAGTTGTAGTACTTTTCTTTAATATTAAAGAAGACACTGTCAAATTGTGGCTCCAGATAATCACAGAAACTTTTCAGTTTTATAGATAAAAGCTATAAAGGACTATCATGTGAAAATACCAAGACTGGCACACAGTTCACCCCAAGTAAATGTCAGTATCATGACCATCATCATCCTCATCAAGATCTCATCAAGATCAACATCATACAGACATAATAATAGCAAACCCTCCAACTAGATAGCTTAAATGTATATTTAACTCAACATATTTAAAATAAAATTCATCATCTCTTCTGCATTTTTCTCAAGCATCCTCCTCCTCACATGGGTTTAGATCAGGCTCCATTTTCACCCTCACTCCTCACAGTTAGCCACTCACAGGATATTATTGTTTCTATGTTTCTTTCTTTCTTTTTTAAAAGATTTTATTTATTTATTTGAGAGAGAAAGAGAGAGTGAGAGAGCATGAGCAGGGGCGGAGGGGTAGAGGGGCAAGCAGACTCCCTGCCGAGCGGGAATCAAAGCCCTACACCAGGCTCAATCCCAGGACCCTGAGATCATGACCTGAGCCAAAGTCAGAGGCTTAACCAACTGAGCCACTCAGGCGCCCTCTGTGTTTCTCTTTTGAATTTTAATAGTCACCAGCTCTATAACTGTTGCCATAGTCTTATCTGTCTTTGTAGGTGGTATCTGATCTTATCTCACCTTCAATTCTCTGTTGTCTACCTCCTTTCTAATCCATGTGATCTTCTGAAACCACAAATCTATCATTCTTCTACTTTAAATTCTTTGTCCTTCCATATTCCTGACATTAGAATTCGAACTTCTTAACCTAGATCAGAAGGTACCCCTCAACGGATCCCTCCCTTATCCACCACACATTGTTCCCTCTGCCTGGGAATTTGCTGAGAGGCAGAAGATTCCTGAACTTCTGACTAGCATAGAAACTGGAAAGTGGGAAGAATTCAAAAACTTTATTTTTATAGTAGTGTTATTGCTAATAATCTTGCTGACGTGGTAAACTCAATCGAGTTCAGCTTAATCTTTATTCCTGGGATTGTTTTTCTTATCCTTTAGACTTGGTTACGTACTCCTACTGACTGTTCCTTTTCTCTTTTAATTCCCCATTTATATTATAGATTTAATGCCTGCCTTCTTCCCTATCCTTTCTTAATTCTAAGCTGATATCATGTCCATTTTATTTACCATGTATTCCCAGGACCTATCAAAGTGCCCAGAACAAAGTATTATTTAGATATATTTTTGAACAAATGAGTGAACAAATAAATGGATAAATAAAGTAATGATAATCAGAAAATTTTCTTAAATATTCCAATCTGTACTCTGGGATTCAGTTACAGAAATTTATATTTAAAAAAATTATCTTGAGCAAACCATTTACTTCCTTTTTTATGCATAAAAATAGGAAATACTTCTATTTATTTAAAAGTCATTTATTGGGGGGCGCCTGGGTGGCTCAGTCGTTAAGCGTCTGCCTTCGGCTCAGGTCATGATCCCAGGGTCCTGGGATCGAGCCCCGCATCGGGCTCCCTGCTCGCGGGAAGCCTGCTTCCTACTCCCCCTGCTGTGTTCCCTCTCTCGCTGTGTCTCTCTCTGTCAAATAAATAAATAAAATCTTAAAAAAAAAAAAAAATAAAAGTCATTTATTGGGAAAATAATATAAGAATGAGAGTATTCTGAATATTGTGGTTAATAATAATAACTAATATTTATTGAATAATTACCATGTTCCAAGCCCTGTGTTTAACACTTACGGATTATATAGTTTAATTCTTACAATAATCCCATGGGGATAGTATTATCAATATTACATTGTTTAAGAGGGAAAAAAATGAAGCACAGAGAATTTATGTAAGAGGCTCAAGATTATACAACTAATATGTGATAGATTCAGGATTTGAAGCAACCAATAGGGCTCCAGATACCTGATTTTTGTCACAGTACTTCTGCATGTATATCTAGCTTTTACATTTTGAGTTTCTTTTGTGATTTTTTTTCTAAGAAAACATGAAATACTATATTAAAGTAAAAAAACATTATTTTTGTATTTTTGTTTAGACTTTATAGGTGAGAGAACAAAATTATTATAATAATGAATAGTCAGAACATTAATGTGCAAAAGTTCATATATTCAAAGACATCACTATTAATTATAATTTTTTTCTGAAAATTATATCCTAAAGTCTACCAAATATCTAAACACTTAAGCTTTTTCAATATAAATTCATTAGGATTAATTGTTCAAATAGAGGATATTTTGTATTAAAAATCATCTTTAGATAGTCAAAAACAAATTTAAGACAAAATTATTTGTATACCTTTAAGGAAGATAATAATATTGACTAAATATTTTCATGGTAATTTGAGTAATTTGAGAAGTTTGCATATCTAACTTTTTATACATGAAATAGTTTGATAGTTTTAGGTTACTTTATAGAATAAATATACAACTGTGTTATAAATGCCCAAATACCTTTATATTATCTCTGACATATATTGCATACAAAATTTTGTATTTTTATGATATACATATTTATAAAACACTTATTGTAGTAATTAGGATTATGAAACAAACACATACATTTTTCAGTTTATCCATATATGCATCATTTAGAGAAACATGCTTACACATGGAAAACTTTATCATTTTTTAAACCATACTAATTTAATTGAAACTAGTATTTTGGATTTGTGTTTTTTTAGCTCACTTTAACTTACCACATTTGTTTGAATTCCTTCCTTCTACTAAGCACGTTAAAAGAAATGGAATCAGGAATATTTAGTCGCTTTCCAAAGACACAAGATCAATTAATAAATACAGAGGTAATTCCTCACAGGCATTATAATTCTAGCCCACCGCTTGATTCACTCATCTAGTCTCCTTTTTTCACCTTTTTAAATATGTAGAAGTAAGTCCTTTAGCATGATAGTAGGTTTTATTTTGATAGATCTAATGAATTAGACTCATGCTATGAAAAAAAATCCAATAATGTGCATAATGAATTCTTCTCATTCTCTGTGCACCTGTTCTCTCTCATTATATCTGAATATTTGGGATTATTCCAAAGTGCTCCATAATGACTTTTTGTAAGCAAGACAAGTAGAAGAAATTCTTCAAGGACAGCATGAATTGGTATTTGAAACTGTGCTAAAGGGGCGCCTGGGTGGCTCAGTTGTTAAGCGTTTGCCTTTGGCTCAGGTCATGGTCCCAGGGTCTTGGGATCGAGCCCCACATCGGGCTCTCTGCTTGGCGGGAAGCCTGTTTCTCCCTCTCCCACTCTCCCTGCTTGTGTTCCCTCTCTCACTGTCTCTCTCTCTCTGTCAAATAAATAAAATCTTAAAAAAAAGAAAAAAAAAGAAACTGTGCTAAATAACTAGGTAGGAGAGGAGTAATAGCAACAGACAGACCATGAGGCAAGTGTCATTTGGAAACAGGAAGATTCATGGGATAAAGAATCATGCCAGTAACGAAAGGTAAAAAAAGCACAAAACAGTCTCAGTTATCTGTATTTCCAACTAACAGATTTTCCTGTATTAATTTTTGGGAAATATTTAAGCAACATGATTTTTTACGGTTTTGAAGCTATCTACAAGAGTAATTATCTCATATATTTGTACCTTCTAAGTATCTATAAATAAATACTATATAGATTTACTTTACTTGCAGTCCTTGTCTGTATTTCAAATTTTCTCAGACTGTGGAGTTTGACATAGGTGAACCATAGCTAATTTCTCCTTTACAAAATTAAATCATAAAAGGAGACTAAGGCTATAGTGAACAATTCTAACTAAGCACTTCTATTTAAAATAGTAGGGAACCAATGGAGTTTTAAATAGCCATCATGACTGTTTCCATTAGTTTTTGAAATATGTAGATTAGTCGTTTAGTATGTTGCCTTTTTTTGATGGAACAAAGACTCTAACACACATCATCCAAATTATTCTATATTAAAAATTATAAAATTTCAATAGTTCATATTTCTGTCAGGAGTTCTGGGTGAATTGAGGTAGAGAAAGGGCACATACAGAATATAAGTTTAATGCTACTCATCTGAATCTTCCTCAGAAGACTATAAGACAAAAAATTAAGACAAACATATAGCAAAGTACAGCTAGGAAAACAGGAGTTCTAAAAGGTACATTTTGGAGTAAAAAGATTTCTTTTCCTTCCTTCCTTCCTTCCTTTCCTCGCTCTATCCTTCCTTCCTTCTTTCCTTCCTCCTTTCCAGAAAGCATTATGAATGTACTTTAGGACAATGCCATTCCAAAATTATCATTGTCAGTTTTTTGGATTATTGAACCAAATAGCAGGACATTATTATTAGTCAATTAATTAATTAATATTAGTATTAATATCCAGCCTGACCCACAAATGGTAGTGATTTTAGTTTATAATGGTCTACAATATTGGTTACGTAAAGAGTTTCGGAATATCTTTGGTTTAATTCAAGTTTCATTTTCTCCTGTTATGTTCTCTTCTGTTTACTTATTATGGTACCACTGTTATTATACTAATATTATGCTATTAATCATAAAACTCGAAGGGAGTTGGCTTTCAACATAACTAATATATGCTTCTGTCAGAGCTAATAAAATAATAATAGCTAATATTTATTGAGCATTTACTTTATGTTAGACACTGTATCATGCATGTTAAATGTAGTATTTCTTCAACTACTTAAACCAAAGTGTTTAAAAGGAAAATAAAAAAAAATGAAAGCAGAAACAATAATTTTTATGTTAATAAAAGAAAATATAGTAAAAGGTTCAATTTTTCTTATTCATAATTTTTCTGAGGTGATATTTTCAGTTGCTCCTACCCTTTGTATCAACTATTGAACACTTATTTCCTTCTAACCAAACACTACAGATTGAAAATAATTTCTTACACTTTAAATGATAGAAAAATCTCTCTTTGAAAACTGGCCCCTTTGTTTAATGTCAGCATTTTGTGAAGCCATTCAGTTTCAAAAATGACAAGAATTTTAAGAAGAAAATAGCCTCAAGAAATAATAAGCTGTTGAATTCACACTCAACAAGCCTACGTCTGAGTCTGTTTCAATTTTTTAAAATGAGAAAAAAAAAACTTCCTATGATATTTTCAAATTTATATATGCCAAGATTTGAAGATTTAATTCAGATACTTTTTCAGATGTTCATGCTGTTTAGTAGAGGGTTGGAGATTGTTGTGGAGTGGAGATGACAGAATCCGCTTCCTTGAGGAGAAGGAAGAGTGTGGGAGTCTGGGTCAGAAAGAACTGTGATCTAATTAAGGTTTCACAATTTACACTCTCTGTAAGCTCAGGCAACTTCCCTCAAAGCCCTTGAACCTCAGCTTCTATAATTATAACTGAAATGAAAATAGTATCTCCCTTACACAGTAGGAAAGCACTTTGCACATTTATGTCCTGGGTAAGTATCAGGACTCTTTCTATCAGCTGTATAACTTAAAAGTCATTTAATTGTTTAATAAATAAAGACAATATATTTGTGTAAAAACAGGATCATGGACTAGATATTTATTTTGAGAATTATTTCATTTTTGTCAAACCATAGGGAGAATTTATATCAACTCAAATGGCGATCCTCACCTCATAGGTTTGAATTGGGGCCTGGACACATTTAGCTTCAGAAGCCTTACATGTGGTATTGATGTCTAGACTTCAGAGAAAATAAACCCTACTAAAAACTTCTAACACAAAATGTGGTTTCGTTCACTCCCTGCTTTATGATATTTTATATCTTGTGATTTGTAAAAACTTGGAGAGCAAAAAAGCTCTGTTACCATGGGGACATTCTGGGCATCATTGCATGGTTTCCTTTGTTTTCTAGATCAAGTGTGTTCACTTCCTGTAGTAAGAACCTAGGACTTGCTCCAAGTCACCAACTTCATAACCTTATTTGTTCATTCTAAATTTCATTACCTTACCCTTCAAAATAGAGGGTAATAGTACAATATTATCTAGTCACTTCAACTGAGGTATTACATGAAAAGCTTTTAACAGACTCTAATAGAGAATAAACAATAAATGATAGTTTTAATTATTTGAGATATGCACTAGCCTAGTTGTTTGATAAACATGGAAATTTTTTGAGACTCAAACTTGAAGTAATTATTATATAAAAGAATATAAAAATTATTTGAATGATACTTTCTTTTTTACAAATTTACTGAGCTATTTTTAAGGTTTACAATTATATATATATATATATATTCTTTTTACAAAGCATGAATACATGCTTTATATATATATATATATATAAAGCATGTATTCATGCTTTGTAAAAAGAAAAGATCACCACAGTCAAGCTAAATAACTTATCCATCTGCTCTATATAGTGTGTATGTTTGTGCATGTGTGTGTGTTGAGAAGATGTAACATCTATCTTAGAAAATTTCAAATATACTATACAGTATTGTTAACTATTGTCACCGTGCTATAGCTTAGATCTCCAGCACTTATTCGTCTTGCATAACTGAACCTTTCTATCCTTTGGACCACATTTCTCCATTTTCCCCACACCCCAGCCCCTGGCAAACACCACTCCACTCTACTTTTATAAGTCTGACTTTTTTAGATTCCACATATAAGTGAAATCACTCAGTATTTGTCTTTCTGTGTTTGGCTTATTTCACTTAGCATAATTTCTTCCAGATCCATCCATGTTGTGGCAAATGCATAATTTTTTTTAAGATTTACTTATTTATTTGAGAGAGAGAAAGAAACAGAGACAGAGAGCCTAGGTGAGTGGGGGAAGGGGTAGAGGAGAGAATCCTCAAGCAGACTCCCTCCTGAGCACAGAGCCTGACATGGGCTGCATCCCACAACCCATGGGATCATGACCTGAGCTGAACCAAGAGTTGGGCGCTTAACCAACTAAGCACCCAGGTGTCCCAGAATTTTCTTTTTTCAAGGCTAAATGATATTCTATAGTGTGTGTGTGTATGTATGTGTATGGTGTGTGTGTATTTATGTTTCTTTATCCATTCATTTGTCAACAGACACTTAGGTAATTTCCATAGCTTGGTAATTGTGAATAGTGCTGCAAATAAGTATTTCTCAAAAGAGAACATATAAATGGCCAACAGGTACATGAAAAAGTGCTTAACATCAGTAATCATCAGCCAATCTCAACCACAATGAGATATCTTCTCACACGTGTTAGAAAAGCTATTACCAAAATAAACCATAGAATATTCTTACAAAAAGATAACAAGTATTTGGGGCGCCTGGGTGGCTCAGTGGTTAAGCGTCTGCCTTCGGCTCAGGTCATGATCCCATGGTCCTGGGATTGAGCCCCGCATCGGGCTCCCTGCTCCATGGGAAGCCTGCTTCTCCCTCTCCCACTCCCCTTGCTTGTGTTCCCTCTCTAGCTGTGTCTCTCTCTGTCAAATAAATAAATAAAATCTTTAAAAAAAAAAGATAACAAGTATTGGTGAGTATGTGGATAAAAAAGAACTCTTGTGCACTGTTGGTGGGAATGTAAAGTGGTACAACATTTATGGAAAAGAATATGGAGGTTCCTCAAAAAATTAAAAATGGAACTACCATGTCATCCAGCAATTCCTCTTCTGAGTAGATATCAAAAGGAAGTGAAATCAGCATCATGTTTTCTAATTGCTGCAGCCCCAACATTTCTAAGGACCATGTATAACAACCAGGTTTCTTTGTTCTAAGTGACAGGTAAATTCAAAGAAAATAAGCAGTAGTCTATAAAAGGATAAAGAATCAGGTGCAGAAAATGCACCAGAAGCAAATGAAGTCTAGGTAGCAGGACAAAATCTGTTCAGTATGTAGCCATGACTTATATCAATTTATCACTGATAACTCTGACAAATTTTTAGTGCCAGTAACATAATTGTGGACAATTAGTAATTTCTCTGAAGAATCAATGATTTCTTAAATACACAATGATTGTTTATTATTTCCTTTTATTTCAAAGTCCTGGGTGAAGAAAGTGATTGAGCATCTAGATCCATGGACTGAGAAGACCAATCTGGTTGTAAATAGACAAGTGATGAAGTGGTTCATAGTTTGAGTCCTTGAGCATCTTAATATACAGAAGAAAAGAAAGAGGAAAAATCAAAGAAGACTGAAGAAGATTCTGAAATACTGAAAATTTGCAGAGTGTGGTTTCTTGTAAGCTAAGAGAAAGAGTGCTTCAGGAGAGGGAACTGAACCACTGTTGCTGATCAAAAGTGCTGAAATCAAGGAAGACTCAGAATTGGTTTTTAATTTATTTAAAACATATTCTATGTTTTAGAATAGTTTAAGTGGAAACATGGGCACAAAAACCTGATTGCTGTGGATTCAAGAAAGGATAGTATGTGAGGACAGCAAGGAATAAATGCAAACAAGTCTTTCAAGGAATTTTTCAACAATTTTTCAATAACGGGAAATAGAGAAATTTGGTAGCATCTGGAAGAGTTACAAAACAGAATAACTGAGTAATTTAAGTAATGTTCTTAAAGTCTTAATGATTATATAAACCTAATGCCAAAAGTTAATATAATGAGGAGTAAAATACAAAGATATTTCTTTCTTTATAAAGGATTTTATTTATTTGTCAGATAGTGAGAGAGAGATAGCACACACAAGCAGGGCGGGAACAGTAGGCAGAGAGAGAAGGAGGCTCCCCTCTGAGCAAGGAACCTGATGCAGGACTCGATCCCAGCACCCTAGGATCATGACCTAAGCCAAAGGCAGATGTTTAACTGACTGAGCCACCCAGGCATCCCCAAAATACGAAGATATTAAACGTAATTTGCATTGGCTTGAACCCTCATTGAGACAGGTTCATGAAGTATACTTTCCTAGTTTCCATAGGATCATTTCACTTTCTAGTTTATCTCCAATCTGTATTGTCTGGAAAAAGATTATACATTTTAGATGTTTTTATATCATGTTTTAATGATTACTATGCAAGACAACCAAATAAAGCTTTCACAACCCATTGCAGTAACTAAATATAAGACAAGATAGAAAATGTTAGCAGGACATCATTGCTCTGTGAGGATTAGAGTCTTTACTGATTCATTGATCTGTTCTGCAACTCATGTGCCAGGGAGCTTACAAGGCATTAACACAGTGGCTGTTAAACACAGGGATGCTCAGACTCTACTGACCTATTTCAGCCTCTCCTGGAAGTCAGAGAGACATTCATTCAGGCTTGTATGAAAGCCATTGCTTCCTCCCCCAAAAGGACAAGGTATTCTGTTTGTTTGTTTGGCTAGTTTGTTGTTTGGTTGGCTGATTTTGCTTCCTCTACAACATTAGAGATTGATTAGGTTAGTTATTTTCCTATTACTAGTTATATCTATTTATTATACACATAATATATTCCTACAATGTGGGCCAGATGCCACAAAAAAATTATCAATCCTGTCACATGGTCAATCAACATCTCAGTTGTAGAGATTTATTACTATAGGAATGAAATCTTAAAATATCCTTATTGTTTTCTAAGCAATAAAAATGACCACTTTTCTTTAACTATCCCTGGGTTCACACAACTTGACATTTTAATCATTAGCAAAAGAGAATTAATCTCAATTTCACATCCAAAACCAATGTTTGCTTCTGAGTTAATATACAAGAGTCAACCTAACAGAGACCACAGAAGCTAATGTTTATGGTGTCTTAATGGAAGGCAAACAATGTTTGATTTGGCATGCAACTGACAACATCTTCTTGCAATTTAAGCATTTTTTATTTCCACTTTTTTCCATAGATGAAATAATTCCAATCCCTTTTTACCTCACTGGGTTTGGAGAAGATAATAGTTTCTCTCATTTATGGACAAGCTTGATTTTTTTTGATTCTCTGTGGGATTTCATAGAACTAGAGTATCTTTTGGTAGAACACGGGTAGATCATGCGACTCTGAAAAAAAAATGTGCTCCCACTGCATTCCAGTACCCTACTCAACTCTTTCTTGGATTCATCTCCTGCTTACCCTTCTGAATCCGTTCATTCTCGTATCCTCAATTGTAGAGATTTTATTTCAGATTCAATCCATACCATTGGCTGTCCCCACTCACAAACCATCATTTGACTCTATGCACTATTATCTCTTGGTTCTTAATTTTGCCTTTCTGAGGGATGCTGTTCACCATGACGCAGAAAAAGCCCACCCTGGCACAATTCAGCAATCACTCACAGCTTCTCAGATCCCATTTCAGGTCTGGGTTTTTCCTTTCTCTACAAGAACAATTTATATATATATATATTTATCACTGATATATCACTCATATATATATATATATCACTCATATATATATATATCAGTAAAAATCATCCCAATTGTGAACTTTTTATTTTATTCCTTACATAGAAAATTAGAAATATGCAACAAGATAGGAAAATTAGTTAATATCTGCAAACATTTTTGCTTTAAACTTTTTGTGTACATGTCTCAAATGGTATAAGAAAGAAAAATATTGCCCCAATTTTTATGACTTTCTTCCATTTTCTCGTGTGTTTTGGAACACTTCTAACAAATTCATAGGAATTTTCTCAGACTATATTCTTCTTATCAGCATTTTGATCCGCTAATAAACACAACAAGAAAATAAAAATATTCAGGCCATAGGCTGGAAATATGTGTTCACTGAGTCTGTAATTCTATAGTGCAATGATTGTAATCAAAAGTTCTGCAAGGGTCAGAAGATAGCAGTGTAAAATAAAATCTGTGCAGCTTAGATACTCATCAAAGGAATACCACTTAAGGTAGAATATTGCCACTGAATCAACAGTTCATTTCTCAAATCGGACTAGGGTATTGTACAATGCAGAACTCCACATATATTTATTATTCTGTCATTTGGTCACAGTACTTCCTTTGACCTGCAAGACTCAATTCATCCCTTCTTTCTCAGATTTACTGCAACTTACAAGAGCAAATGTTACATTCAAATATTTTAAAAATATACATTGGATCCTGTGGGTTCAAAAATAACTTACGGTTAGCACCTAAAATTGATATTTTGTGGAATGCATATAAATTTAATGTAGAAAGGTTTATCTTCTGCTAATTTCCCAAATGCAGCAAGAAGTTAAGCTGAACATAGGACATCATTTGCATATTAATTCTGCATTGATAAGAATGTGATTGTCATCCTGGATCAGAATCATGGTGAATTAAGGGACAGATCCTCTTTACATAATCGAGTTGTTCATTCAGCAAATATTTCTTGGCACTTACCAAAATCCAGAATCTGATTTAAACAGTAAGAGAAAAGCAGTGAACAAAGTAAAGAGGATCTGAATTCAGGATACTTATACTCTATACCAGTTTTGAAGTTAAATAAATATCAGGTTATTTTTATAGTGACATATGATTGTCATTCACACACATACACATGTGTAGACATATGTAATTAAATATCATTAAATAAGTTAATTACGTAGTAATCTCATAGGAAACAGTGGTTATTATTGTAATGATTGTTAGCTTAGTGTAATAGATGCTATAAATTAATTGTTCATTGTATGGCTAAATTCTTGAATTGATTTGTTTTAAACTTGCATTGTTGAAGTTATACTGATTGTCCTAATCCTAAAATGTAATTATTTAATGACCACATATCACTATACACAGTATTCATACCAAGCACCATTTCATGTTTAAGGGCTCCTGAAGACACCAAGCATCTCATGGTTATCCCTTTACAACTGTTGCTTTTCAAATTGAACATACCATTGATATTTTGAGTTAAGACATACATTAAACATATTAAGAGAAAACTCTTGTATGTTCCCATGTAACCTGCCTGAATTGTGGCCCATAGTTGTGAAAACTTCATTTTATATACGTATACTGTTACAAAATACTACATCTAAGTTAGATGTATGGACGCTCTTTCCTATGGTTTTCTTTTTTTTTTTTTAAGATAAATACAAAATTGAGAATTTATTTTTATTCAAGTTTGAGCTTGCACATTTTGATTACCTTTCTCATATGCTTAATAAATAGGATGATTCATACTTTCCTTATTGATTATATCAAGTTCAGTTGGTATGGGGGGAGATTAGGAAAAGAACTTCTAAATTTTCACCTAATGTTCTCTTTTACTTTTTTTTCTCTATTTATTTATTTATTTATTTATTTTTGATGTAGTGTTCTATGATTCATTGTTTGCGTATAACATCCAGTGCTCCATTCAATACGTGCCCTTTATAGTTTTCTGATAAATTAATATGTTCTATTTCACCATGAAGTATGAGCCCAACTCCTCTATGACTTTGCCCATGGTACTTCCTTCCTCAAGTTATTTTTGAACCCACAGGATCCAATGTATATTAATAAAATAAAATAAGTTCTTTTTACCTTTTGCTAATTTTCTTCATCTTTCAAGATTCAGTTCAGTGATTCTCTCTTAAAACAGGTAACAATTTTTGCTTTCTGTATCTCCATCACTGTGCAAAGAACATTAAACTTTCATCACTTTATTTTATAATGAACTTTGCTATTCCAGTGATACAGATGAGACATAAAATCTCATAGGAAATTTTTAACTTCCCCAAAGGCAAACAGGTGGTTAAGCTGGAAATTGACAACAGGCCATCTGGCCACAAAGTGAGTATGCATACTTTCCTGCATGTATATTTAATTCTAATTTTTGAATTATCTTTTTTTTAATGTGGTCATATCCCCCATTAAACTATAAGCTTCTGGAGGGTCAGAACTATTCATTTTTCTCATCATTTTTCTTATGATGCCTGTTTAACAGTTGATACTCCATAAATGTGAATTGATAAATAAATGGATATGTTAATGACTCAATTCGTTTTGCATTCCATGGCAGTACATATTATTTCAAACAACTTTTCTATTGAGAACTTGTTACTTATATAAAACTAAAATTGACTTCCTCTTAGTGCTCCACTTTCCCTTAGTTAAATCTCTTAGTAGTCCTTAGTATATTCCCTTCCAATGTTTAAAACCAACTCTTATACAAAGCAAATCTTCCCATTTCCATTGTTACTATTCATATGCAATAATTTCTTTGTATGGTCCTTGCCATACTCCTTTATTAAAATTGGATTCAATTCAGTGTAATCCAAAAACTAATGATCAAAAACTCATTTTTTCTTTACCTGATTGTGAATAATAGATTCCCATATAACAAGACAAAACTGGTCTGATTTAGAAGAAGCAGTGATATCACACTCATTCTAGAGGCTCTGATTTCACTATGCCATCCAAATGTTAGATTTTCTTTTCTCTCATCTTCTCTCAGTTTTCTTTTCCTCCTTTTTAGTCTCATTGTCTTCTTCCTCCTCCTCTGCTCCTCTTCCTCCTCCTTCTCTTTTTCTTTTTTAAGTCTGGTCTCATTTCTTTGAGAATTAACTAATTAACATTAACTTTAAAAAATTAAATTTAAAATGTTGAAAATTAAGAAATCTATATTGATCATATACTAAATAAAATGTACTTATGCAGGTTTGATTGAGATACCAAAAAGATATCACAAAAGTATACCTATGTAATAGGTATTAAATACAAAAATATATACAAAAGTATACCTATTTAATAGGGTATTAAATACGTATTTAATACGTCCCATTGTTTTGCGTCAAAGTGGTTGCAGTTTATATGAAGACATTCTGCACATCCACCTGTAATATAACATAAGTAAAATTCAATATTGAAACTACTATCTGAATAACATTACAGATCATCATATTATTGTGATAAACAACACAATTCCAGCAAAAGATAATATGATTTTGAGTCCCAATATTGATATGATTTCTGAGGTCTAAAGAAGTAACAATAAATGATAACGGTAAATCTTTTTCTGCAGTCCATATATTGCATTAAGGTCAGACAGAAGAGTTTGACTCATGTAAAAAGCTTCAGCAGAAAATTAGTTGGTAGGACACCAAGCTGGAAAATCTCTGTCACTGAATATAGTTTGAAGCATGAATTTAGCATGTATGTGTAATGCAATAGTGAGATAAAAACATTAATCAGCACCTTCAATTATTTTACCTGTAATGAATAAGAGCAAAAAAATTACAAACTAAGTGTACTGACATATGGTTGGGTACTGAATGAATCAGTACATTTCTAGGAGGATGTGAAGAAAAATCCATTGCTAACTTGTGAATTGAAGGACGAGTATTACTTAGCATGTTGTGATGGTTGAGAGATGTAGAAGACACTGCTCCTGGCAGTGTGAACAGTAGGTATGAAGACCTAAGAGCACAGTCAGCGATAGAACTCCAGTGTGACTGCAATATAAGGTTTAACCAAAAGTAGAACTCGGGGTTAGAGTCAGCAAGATGCTAACTGGCTGACCACTTTATAGAGGCCAAAATAAACTTTTTGTTTTTGTTGTTGTTGTTTAAAGTTGCTTTGTTTTCTTTCTTGTTTCTTTTGTTTGATTGCTTTGTTCTTTTTGTTTTATTTTGTTTTCTGTTTGTTGTTGTTTTTGGTAAGATGAACATATCCCTAGTGGTGAAGAATGTGGTTTAGAAAGGAGAGGAGGATTTTACTTGAGTAGTTGGGGTATGATCTAAATTAGACTGAAGCAAGTGTGACATGGATGAAAGTGATGGATTTGAGCTCCTATGAAGGATTAATCAAGAAAGCCCTTATTAAAAAGTTCTATTCCTGTTATTAAGATATAACAATGAATTTTGCTTTTACTTATTGGTAAATTTACTTGCTTTTTTACTTATTTGTAATTTGCCCTGCTTCAAAGGGTGTTTAATACAGAGGACATCTAATGTTACACATTTATCAGCCATGGAGGTAAAGTTAGTGAAAAAGAGAAGTTATAACAAGTAATATTTTGACCTCAGTGACTATTACATTAATAGAAATAGAAAAGGCCAAATGAGGGGAAGATGATGAATAAGATATGCTGCCCCTGAGATGGCAGCAAAGAATTCCCGTGAGAATCATCTGCTGGCACTTGGAAATAATGATCAGGGAAGAGATATATATTTTAATGCCTGAAATATCTATATTTAATATATAATGTACATAAAGAAGTAAATTTGAAGCCACCAAAGTGGGTAAGTTTCTCAAGTATTTAGAGAAGGCAGAACTGGCTAAAAGCTAAATATTGGTGAATATAAACATTTCTGATTTAAAAATTTTCCCAAGAAGTCTGAGTTTTATCAAATATAAGAATTACAATGCTTTTTGATTCTTTCTATTTTATTTTTCACTGTCCATTTTATCCCGGGTAGGTTAAAACATATTCATATCTTTCAAAAATCATGTATCTTTATAGAAATACAAATTTTGTCAAAGCAGTAAGGAATCTCTACATTTCAAATAAAATCATATTTTATATCTTTTAGAATTATATATTTTTAAAAATACTGTAATTTAAAGAAACTACAAAAGACTTTTATTTACCTCATTGTGTATGTGCATGTGTGTGTATGTGTGTGTGTATATGTGTGTAGCTTCACAAGCTCATTTCTTCTAACCACAAATACTTAATTTGGTTACCTTATAAGTTGGTTTATACTTCTAGGTGACTGAAGTGAACTGTAGACCTGAAATGTTGAGAGTACATTTTTTTTTAAAGCAACTGAAATTGTGTATCAAAAGTGTTAGATACAATAATGTTTACTTTGAAGAGCTGATCATAATGGTTTGTTACATATAAGTAAAACTGCTTTATATTTAGGTTATCTATTTCTGAAATGTAAACACTTTTAATAATTTAACAGCTCATTTTAAAGAGATATCATACTACATCCATATGTGTTATATCTTGTCTTCAAGCCCACATGGAGAGATGTTACTTCTTCAATTTCACCCATTACTAGGTGGAAAATTACTTTATTGATTCAAACATACACAAACACATTTGCAGAAAGTAAGTTATCAATGTATGCCAACTGAAGACAAACGAATTATCAACTTTGGCTAAGATTAGAGAAACAGGGTAGGCATAAATTTTTTAGTAAGAACATGTGTCTCCTTGATTTTGATTGCTCTCCAAAGCACCACAAGTTAGAGGGAACTTCACCTCCATTCAATAATGGCTTTTCTCAATTTTTTGCAGACAATGATGTCTGTTGGTAGAATTAGTTTCCCTTATCTGATGGGTATCTCATTCTTCAACTTCTATTTACCTGAAAAGTTCCTCGGCACCATTTTGTTGAACCTCAACTCTGGCTCTATTGAGCTTTCTCTTGCAAATTGCATCAGCAAAACTTGCCTATTTTACACCAGTGTGTCATACTTAGAGAGCTCCCTGGTAAATCATTCCATCATTTTGTTTTCCTAGATGGAAAAATAGGATCACCAATTTTCCTCACTCAGAATAAAACTCGCATTTTCCAATTTTAGACACTGAGTGTCTCATTCTCTCCTTGAATCTATCTTCATTCTTTCTTTCAGCAAATATTCACTGAGAGCCTTCCACCTGTCAGAATTATCAGACTGTCGGAGAAACTGTAATGAAAAAGAAAGATTATAATCCCTATCCTCAAGGAGTTCGCATTCTATTAAGGAAGATAAATATTAAATAAGACAGACCTAGTTCTGATCTCATGGAGTTTATATTCTGCCAGAGAAAAACTCATTAAAAGGCAATTTATGTGATTTAGTATTTAAACATAAGTTTCACACTGAGAACTATGGGAACTCATGTCAGAGGTATCTGATTTAGTCCAGGGCCAGATTTCATCTTATATGGGGTTATCTTATATAGGGAGTATGTGGCAAGTCAAAGAAGTTGCTGTATTTTGCTTTATTTAAAATATCATTATTGATTTAATATTTAAAAGCTAAGTAGTTTCAAATTTCACAAATATGAGCCATCAGAAGCAGGTATCAGAAGACACAATATAGAAGATAAAACATATCCAAACATTCTGAAAAAGAAAGGAACATGTGATGCATTTCTGAGAGTGAAAGGAGTAACTATTAATAATTACATCAGGACCATAGCAAAATTGTCCAGAAAAGGATTTGGATCATTATCTTAAGAGCAATGAGAGGCCTTGAAGAGTTTTAAGTAAGGGAGAGATTTGTGCTTTCAAAAAAATAACTTGTAGGTTAGAAGAGAAAGTGTTTGTGAGAAGCATAAGTAGATAGTGGAGACTGGCTAGAAAATAATTTCAGTATTCTAGACAGCTGATGATGCCCAGGCTTAGGAAGCAACCAGGAAAAAAAAAAAAAAAAAAGAGGACTGTTAAATTACTTTAAGGGCTCAAAGGTTCTGAGACATTCCACTGGTTTACTCGAAATGGTCTGCTAAAATCATTGTCAGATTTCCACATTTCCACTCTTGGAAGACATATATGTTAAATGTCTGGAGCTGAGATCCCTTTATACAAATATAAAAGGTAGCATTGGTGGGAGTTGGCTATTTTATCCACAGTCTTTTAGCATCTTACCCTCAAAATCCAGATGCAGCTACATATTATTAACATTTTAAATTTAGGACTACTATTTCTAGATTCTAAACTTGTGTAATTGCTGCTGCTGCTGCTTCTTCTTCTTCTTCTTCTTCTTCTTCTTCACCTTCCTCCCTCCCTCCCTCCCTCCCTCTCTCCCTTACTCCCTTCCATCCTAAGATTTTATTTATTTATTTGAGAGAGAGAGAGCAAGCATGCACCAGTTGGGGAAGGGAGAGGGAGAAGCCGACTCCCCGCTGAGCAGGGAACCTGATGCGGGTCTCAATCCCAGGACCCTGGGATCATGGCCTAAGTTGAAGACAGATGCTTAACTGGCTGAGCTACCCAGGCACCACACCATTATTTATTTTTTTTATTAAAAATATAGATAATAACATGTTTCATATCAGATATATGTTAAAGAAGTTTAGGGAGTGCTACATAGTATCACTTTATTAACATCACATTTTCCTAGGAATCCTTTTGTTTTCCTGTTGTCCTTTCTCTGCCTCTTGCCACAGCCCAATATTCTAGCACAGTTTTTTCCCCCAGAATCTTTAATATTAATTGACTAACATGGAGGTACAACCATTTTCACAAATCAGAAACTTAGAAACCATGTTTTTCTGTCACAGCTACTTGTAATCTGTCATCAAATTCTGTCCATTTTATATCCCAAATAAGTTTTCAGAACTAATTCCCTGATCTCATCTCCCCCCATCTTGTACAATAAAAATTTACTTTTTGTCTTGGCTATAGAATTAATCTCCTAACACCCTCCTCCATAAAATTAAATTGTTATTTGTATAGCCAAAGTAATCATTCCAAATACAATGCTATTCGTCTCAATCCCCATCTCCTGCTCTATTAGACTCATCCATATTTACAACACTCAGTGTTTTTTTATTGCTTTCGGTGTGAAGAAGAAGATGTAAACATTGCCCAAAGAATGTGCAGGTGTGTCTCCTACTTACTTCTCAATCCTTGTCTTGCAGTACCTTCACTCCTTGTTTAACAGTGATGCTAGCCTTCTTGGATGTGCCTTGTCCTCTCTTATTACATTCTGTCCCCTCTGCTTGGTGAGTGCTCTTTTCCTCTATACCTAATGCATCCTTTGAATTTTTATTTGTGCTTTATATTTCCACTCAAATGTCACTTTCTCTACCAAATTGCCTTATTCATCAATTAGGTGAAACTTGGTGAGTCTCATGTCACAGGTAACTTTCTTTTATAGAACTCATCATAGTTTTTATTTTGCTCATTTGATTAATATTTTATTTGCTGAACGGCACAAGCTTCCTGAAACAGAAACAATAAACTGCTTTCGTTCCTATTTAAATCCCTTGTTCTTAGCAAATAGGTGTTCAATAAATATATACTGAATGAATAAATCAACCTCAGGTAGACTTGGAATTAAATTTTCCATAGAACAAAAGCTAAAATTCTTTAATTTCTGTGCTCAGATAACAGTCAATAACTTAAGCAGTTGTAAGAATCTCTTCTTCAAGGTTCTTGCCCCTATTTATTTGTATAGATTCTCTTGCATATTTGATTTCCCCAAAATATTGTTGACTCACTGAATTTTTAATCCCACAAAATATTTTGACTCTTTGAATCCTAAAGGATTTCTGAAAGAAAAAAAAAAAAAGAAATTCTGATTTTTTTTCAAAGTAAAACAAACTGGAATGGGACAAGCCTGCTGAGATCTAAGATAATGATGGATATAGAGTTAATTATAGATCTGTAATTAATCTACTTCTTTCCTTTTCATCAGCCTGCAAAATCCCTTCTGGATATGGGATGCCTGTTTAGATGGGCTTACAGACCTCAGAGCTGGGTTTCTACAACTCATGTTGTGTAGTCAGTCAACTGACTTTGTCACGGAAATGACAGTTCAAAACAGTTAAAGAGTTGATGCCTTGGGGCAACGCTATTTAATAAGACCATTGCTAGAATTTGTTTTTATTTTGCACTTGAAAAGCCTTATAACTCTTAACTGTATTACCAGATTTTAAAAACGGTCAGATTTTTCAAGTAAATATGGTATGTATTCTACTTTTTGCTGTAATTCTAATACATAAGGTGATAAAAGAAAAAAAAAAGAGAGAGAGATTGTATTGTGCTAACCTCCCATCCCAGGATGGGGCACATTTATCAATTCTCTTATACCCATCATAAAACATAGATGATATAAAAGAAAAAAAAAAGGTTCTGAACTTGAGTTCCTATGGGATATGACCCAATTTAAGTTTGCCAACACTATACATTTATACCAGTTAAGTGAGTAGAGAAGTAAGGGCAAAAAGGAGAACTATGAAAGAGACTGGTTATTTTAAGCCTATTAGAAAGAACAGGAATACAAATTTGTAATAAACTTTCTAAAATCCCTTAGCTATGCAACCAAGACTTTCTCTTTGATTTAGTAAGAGAAATGGTCATCTTATTCTGTGTAGGGTCACACGAGTCTCCTCATAATATACAAACCATTGTAAATAAAAAAAGAAGAAAGCACAGTGTGTGCTGGGCATGTGATGAACCAGTTTTTGACCCTCTCTCTGCCAGCCAAGGAGTGACATGAAACTTAATCAACTGCTGAAATGGCAGACAATGCAAAATGTAATTTGAAAAAGAAGGGATGTGTTTTCCGAGGGTGAAAAAGCTCTGAAGGAGAAAGAATATGAAAATACATTTTTAGGAGACATCAAAATCCATCTTATCTCTGCATTTTTATTTTTGTGAGATGATTTTTTGATTACCATTTTTCCTATTTCTGACACAATGCAATCAGAGATATTCTCCAAATTCAGCATATTATCTGTCATGAGGCTCAGCTAATGGGCATTGGTCAGATTGCTCACATGGTTCAGTTAAAGTTACCTTCTGGGTCAGGGGTGCCTGGGTGGCTTAGTCGGCATCTGACTCTTGATTTCGGCTCAGGTCAGGATCTCAGGGTTTCGAGACTGAGCCCCGCCTCAGGCTCCCCACTCAACAAGGAGTCTGCTTGTTCCTCTCCCTCTGCTCTGCTCTTACCACTCCCCCAACCCCACAAACCCTCCCTCACCGCCCCTACCCCTGCTACCTCTTTCTTATAAATAAATAAATTAAAAAAATCTTAAAAAAAAAAAGTTTCCTACTGGGTCTAATTAAAGTTCTAGATGAGAGACCCCAAGGTAATCTAGATTCTAACTCAGTTTTAGGGGGGAGAATTAAAACACACACACAATGCATAAGACTATTTTCATGCCTTGTGTATTTAATTTCAAATATATTAAACTATTTTTTAATTGCCAAATCACACTGGCAAACTCTTCTTACTCTCTAGAATCTAGAATCTAGTGATTCTAATATCTAATTTTAGCATGGCTATGAAAATCATTGAGCAGATGTACTGAAGAGAAGAATTATGTTTCCTTATTAGAGCCGATTAGTATAATAAGGTACATCCCAGTTATAGTATGGACATTTTCTTCTGATTATTTTCCCTCAGATTTTGCTGTACTGTTTAGAATATAAAGTAGTTCCCAGTGGCATAACTTTAACAACGTATTTGTTAACTATAGCAAATGAGATTTAATTTTTATGCTTATTCAAACTATAAAGATTTACTGAGGACCCTTGTTTTTGGAAACTTTTACCTAGTTACAATGTTCATCTTGAGCTACTATAGGTAATGCAGAACTCATTATGTCAGACTCCAAAATTTCTCATAGCTTTCATATTTTTGAGTATTTTTTTTTATGTCCTTACCAGCCAAGTGACTAAAAGAATGCATTGGTCTTAAGTATGCACTGATGCCACTTTGGGATGGAGAATAGAGGATAAGTGAAGTGTATTGAAAATAAAATTTAATATATTTCAATTTGTCATTTTTTACATTGTACTATATGAGGCTTCAGAGGAGGTATTTTTCTTTTATTTCATATAGTTTATTTATTTATTTATTTTGTTTGTTTTTTTTAATTATGTTATGTTAGTCACCATACATTACATCATTAGTTTTTGATGTAGTGTTCCATGATTCATTGTTTGTGTATAACACCCAGTGCTCCATGCAGAACGTGCCCTCTTTAATACCCATCACCAGGCTAACCCATCCCCCCAGCCCCCTCCCCTCTAGAACCCTCAGTTTGTTTCTCAGAGTCCATAGTCTCTCATGGTTTGTCTCCCCCTCCGATTTCCCCCCCGTCATTTTTCCCTTCCTACTATCTTCTTCTTCTTCTTCTTTTTTTTAACATATAATGTATTATTTGTTTCAGAGGTTTAAAAATATTTGACACTTACCATAAACATACATAAATGGTTTTACATGAATATTTTGATCATCATATGAAACCTATGGTTCCTGGTTCTTGATCTCCGATGCTGATAGGAAATAAGTCATCTGATGATCCATCCCCCTAATTAGTTCTGGAAATTCCACATAGGTGATAACATACAACTAATATACATAATTAATGTCCAATGCTTTACATTATCTACCATTTCTTTCATCTTATTTTCTCTCCCCTTATGTGGTGACAACTGAGAAGCTATTTTCTACCTTCACCGTCTTTGTATGACACTATCTCCTATAGCTACTAATGATGGACACCAGAACCTTTTATTCATCTTGTGTTCTCATTGCACGGGAGAAAGCAGTTCACAAATTCTTTGTAAGAGACAAACATACGTGGCAGTGTGTCAGTCCTGACACACTGGGGTAGACCAAATGTAGGTTTAGGTTTGAACCCACAGTTTAAGTACGCAAAAAAAAAATATTGTGGAAAGCATCTCAACTCTGTCTGCCTGGAGTCCTGATTATAATTCCTACCTCTGTGCTTGTTTATTTTACCCAAAACTGTTGCCATGATTTCCCCTAATCCACTCCTTTTTGAAATCCACATTCTCTCCTCTTCTTTCTATTATTTTTTTTTTTCCTGAAGCCCAAATTCTAAATTGTCTCCCCCTCCTTCTCCAATATTCTCCAAGAGAGAAAGAAACCTCTAATCTTGGGTACTTCCTTTTTGTGAGTAGTTCTATTGAAATACAACTACACTCATTCCTGTATTTAGGAAAGGGATTAGGGTGAGGCAAGTAAGGCCCCCAAGGCACAAAACTTAAATACTCACTTGCAGGGTCTTGTATTCAAATAACCATGGAAATGAGTGTCTCCTTAAATTGTGTCCCAGGTATCTCACACTTCACTCATCCTCATGCGAGACCAAGCCTTGCTTTTACATCCTATCTGTACTACACCTGTAGAGTTGAGTAATTTCCACAGACACTGTATGGCCTGCAAATCTTAAAATATTTCTGATTTCATCATTTATAAAATTCTTGGCCAACCTCTAATTTAGACGGGTGCTTGTTGGAGACCAAAGGAGCCATAAATTTTTGGAGGTGTGGACAAAAGATGGACTATCATTAGCGATATCTCTATTTGCAGTTTCTGAATACTTTAGATGATATCCAATGGAATAAAAACTGACCATGAAGAGACCTAGTAACATAAGCTTAGATAGCAGAGGGAGAAAAGATTCTGAGTATAGAGGCTGATACTCAATCTGCTCCCAGATCAGTTCCTACTTCCCTCCTACTCACCTTCCTTCCTTCCTTCTTCCCTCCCTTTCTTCCTCCCTCCCTTCCCTCCTTTCTTCCTTCTTTCCTTCCTCCCTTCCTTTCTCCCTTCCTTGCAGTAGTAAAGACTGCAGGCTCACGAGTCACACCACCTGGGTTCAAATTCTGTCACTGCTGCTTTGGAAGGATATGACCTGAGGTAAATTGCTTCACCTTTCTGAGGCTCAGTTTCTCCATCTCTAAAAGAGGGCAGGAAATGAAAATAATAGTTCTTACCTCAAGGGTGTGGAGTTGGAGTAACCAGATAATCCATGAAAAGAACATAGAACTGTGTCTGTCACATGATAGGATACCAAGTTTTTAATATGTATTAGCAATTACTACGGTTTCTGAGGCTATGAGGGCAGACTGACTACCAGTAAACACTGAAGCAACAATTTTTACTACATTTTGTAATACACTAGGGAAATATATGACTGTATCAAGACTGTGCTTTCTGTAGTGTTAAAAACATGTGATAAAAAGAAGAGTACCACCTGTTTTCCATAGTTAGTAGTGCTTCTTTGGTACCACGGTGACTCAGGACTGAGGGATTCAAGATACTTTGAGGTTTTTCCGGGAGTAAGTTGAGGCTCAACAGTGTTTGGGGTGGGATGACATGCTAATGTGACGTGAGTTAACTTAGTTCATCATGCCTCATTCCTCTCAAATGTTATGGGGACCAGTGGCTTTCTGGTTTCAAATAGTGATACATCATTCTCTAGAGGATGATAATAAAAGGCATTGAGAGATTCATGGATATAATGTTACAAGAATTTAGATAAGGAAAGGTTGCCACCAGCTGGATATTAGGACATCGGGAAAGACAGAATGACTAGATCTTTAAATCGGGGCTTAGAAGGATCTATAACTTATACATCAAACTGATCCAAACACTGAAAGGGGACCAGAGAAATCTTGTGAATTCCATGAGGGACATGATTTAGGACATCAAATGGGATGACATGACTCTGTTACCTGGAGTAACTAATGCCCAACATTTTATCGCTAAGACCACACAATAAAACAAATGACTCAATAAATGTCCCCATGCAATGTCCTGGTTAGTTCTGTTTGCCCTGATTGACATTAAAATAACATCATCTGCTCACTGGATTCTGGCTTTATCCTCATTGCTTTATACTGTCCTATTAATCTCCTAAACCTATTTCATTATTCATATCACTAAAGAATCGAGAATATGTGCTACTCTTAGAGTCTAATTACATTTTAATACTTTTGTTGGGGTTTTTCCATTTCTCTTTTGTCACAATTAACTGATATTTTTTTGAAGCAGGGTTCAGAAAGATGTTTCTAGTTTAGGGCATGAAGGCAGTTTATAAAGCATACCATGAATTTCAAGTGGTTATTCGAGTGAACATGGTACAATAGTTAAATGTTATAAGCATGATTTTATATTTTTCATAAACATCTCAGTTTTGTTCTTAAAGTAATGGGTTGTATAATTTTGTGCTCTACCTATTTGGAGGAAGGTGTTAAAGTCAACTGAAAACATCTCCAATTTGAATTAGCAAGATATTCTCATTATCACTGAAAGTATTTAAATCAATAACAACAGTAATATCTTACATAAACTTGATGGCTTACAATATGGCAGGTAGTATTCAAAATGATTTGCACATGTTGAGTTAATCAACCAAACAACTCTTGTGCTTGGTGCTCTATCATTCTTCAGTGTGCAGTGCCTTAAACATGGATAGTTCCAGAACATTTTCCACAGTTCTGAAGCTGGTACTTTATAGTGTTGGAATTAAACTACCTTGTAGGCCCAGGACCTGTGGCTTTATTCACTGCTAACCTCACAATAAAATATATTTAAAAAGTTATAAAATATTGCCCTGGCCTGTATTCGGAAAGATATATACTGGTTTCCTTCAATAATATACTCTTCATTTTTATTCTGGAACAACTGGTTTAAAAACAAAACAACAACCACAACAAAAAGAATCCATCTTGGCCACCTGGGCCAATAGGCCAAAGGAATTGCTGTCCTCCGTTTTATTCCTGTCCACGTCAGCACTTACTATCTCCAGGGCATGCTGTTGGTCTTAATCATAAATTGAAAATGAGAAGCAGAATAATTAAAGACCAAACTGTAATTACAGGCAATATCTAAAGGGAGCAAAACTAACATTGAGTATAGGCCTTCAGTTTCCTATTACTGCATTTAGGATTAGCTATAAACAGCCTTGTTAAACCCAATTAAATTGTTCATCAGAAGGGTTTTTCTTATTAGCACAGACTGAGTGACTTGACTTTTAGAACAATGTTTCTTGTTATGCACAAGCATTTTCCAACATTGACTTTGTCTTCTAAAATTTTCTTTTTCTTTTTCTTTTGTTTTAAATATCACAGTACCATATAAGACTCTTTCTTGAAAGATGCTGTTTGGCACATAAAAGTTTTTGATGATATTCTTAGAAAAGTCCTCTGTCCCAAAGAGAGGTAGAGGTATTTCAAAACATTTAAAAATACATAAAAGTGAAGTTTCCAAGATAATATCACACAGTTTAGTTTGAGGTGTAATAAAATACAAACACATAGATGCTCAACAAAAATATAATTCCCAGCCAGATGGGACTGCTATGTTTAGAATATCTATTGCTTTGTACTAACCGCAACACTGGCAAATTTTGTGAAGTTCAATGGATATTTGAGAGTAACATAGTGCCAAATCAATACTGTCTCTGTTATATATATATTTTTTCTCTTTTTCTTAGGCTATGATCATAAAATTATTTGAACTGTTTTTCCCTCCACATATTTTGGTGGCTATAAAACTAGAATGGCTCTTTTACAACATCTGTTGAAACAGATTGAGAAGAATTTTTTTATTTTTACAATTAAAAGATATTATTTTACCTCAATTGTTGTTTCTAGTTCGTTTAAAATATCTCCCAAAATTATATTTCCAGTGCAATTTATAATGTAATAGTTTTCCTTACATGGTATAGATATATTGAATTTTAGTACATAGAGATATTCATTACATACTTGATGCTAAAGTACAAAGTTATGTTTCCATATTTGCACGGGACATAGAGGATTGCAACTGCTGATGAGACAAATTTTAGACTTCCTTCCAACTTCACACCTTCAAACTTAGTAAAGTCCAATTACTATGTTGTCTGTATCACTGATAATTTCCAATTATCTACCCCTCTATATATGTTTAAAAAAATAAGACTAAATAAACAATAATTTTCTGTGTATAAGCTACCATCTAGTAAAATATTTAAATTAACAAGCAAAAGATACTGCTTGATACACACACACACATAAAGAGCTATAGTAAGTAATGGATTCTAGTTTGTTCAATATTTGTAATCATTTAGTTTATTTGTCCAATAATATGGAAATCCTACCATTCTAAATTTCCAATCCTATCCCTAAAAAATAATCTTAATAAAATGTAATATAAAAAAAAAGTCTCAAATTTGATAAAATGATCTGAACTGTTTTGGAGTGGGGGCACTGTTAAACTCAGATTTTGTTAATTTACATATTTATACTTTATGTGTGCATGCTAGATTTCCCCTATTTTAAAAAGCCCAATTTAGGGCGCCTGGGTGGCTCAGTTGGTTGAGCGGCTGCCTTCAGCTCGGGTCATGATCCTGGAGTCCCTGGATCGAGTCCCGCATCGGGCTCCCTGCTCGGGAGTTAAGTATAGGGGCTGAGTGTTCTTAAGTGATTGTTTGCCTGTGGCTAATACAGCCTTATCTAAACTCCGGCTACCTCAGAGCACAGGTGATAGAAATTCAAGCATAAAGCAAAAGTGAGGGAATAAAATAATTGGGAAAATATCATTCTTGATCTTTCTTGGTAGTTCTTTTTGTGTATCTGAATATTGGGTTTGATAGCATTTTCTTGAATTTTGTAAGATGTTTGAGTTTAATGGATATAGCTTTCCCAGAAAATTCCCCTTTGAAGTAATATTACATAATAATATTTTTATACTGTGTAACAATAGACAAGCTACTATATTTTACTTACTAGCTCCACATTGATCATCTTAAAAATCATAAATTATTACTAACAGTAACAATCTAGTTATTACCAAAACTTGGGAATTATTTTTCATATTTCTGAACTTACAGAGTCAGTACCTAAAACTAACTTTTGAATGAATCTTTGCAACAAATTGGTTATAAAGCACAGTGTGGGAGTTCTTCAGAGGAAAAATTTATATCAGCGTTATTTTAAATTGCTTGATTTTTTTTTTTTCTTAAAATTTATGTTACAGTTAATATTTTCCACTCCTAGTTCCAGGCCAGAGGTGATTAGCTTCGCAAACCATAAATTAATGCCACTCAGAATTTCCAGTTAGGAAACTGGAGGGAGTATATGTTTTCATTTTTGTCCATGGGCCACAAAAATTCTAATGTGGGTGAATTTCAAAATTTAAACTCTGCCTATGGCTACTTTTTAGTAAAGAGTAGTTGTTAATAAATGTTTTAATGTGAGGATAAATGCTTCTAAAAATATCAATTTTATATTCATACTATGAACACTAAGCTATGTTTATTGTTATAAAATAAAGGAGTGTAAGACAGCATCCACCACACTTGTACCTCTTACATTCAGTTAATTGACTTAAAAATATTTGCTTTCCATTTGCATTAAACAGACTTGCCTTAATTATACATACTCTTCTATGTGATTTGGTAGAGATGACCTGAGTGTTTTGAAAATGCAAAATAATGAAGTTGATGATGTATAATGTATAAACATTTCTGTTTCATGTTGAATTGTCATTAGATAAATACCTATTCTAAACATTTTATTCCAATTAAAACAGGTTAAAACTATTTTAGAAAAGTGATTCTCTATTTCCTCAGTTCTAGTTTTTTGCTGAGTAGTTTAATTTAATGTCAATGTCCCAAATGGGATTGAAGTTCCATAAACTAAATCATAGACACGTTTCCTATTTAAGGTTTTTGGTTATAAAATATGAAGCTGAAAGTTCACTCTTGGACTGGATGAGCAAACCTGATGGACTTTAGATGAGACGATCTCAAAATGAAAAAGCCTACCTTATACAGAAGGGAGCAGCAATACACTTTCAGATGTAGCTATTCAGAAATTATTTCTATAGGGGGTCTTATATGCCAGAAAATTGGGAGGAAATCAACTTTTGTGACTCATGCTACATTTGGTTTTTAGCTAGAATTTCTAGTTTATAAAACATTTTAAAAATCAATGTAGTGATCATTATTTCATTCACTTAGGGAAACTAAGAGTGGTATGAGAATGCATGAAGGCATAAATGCCACACACATTGTAAATTAAAGTGTAAAGTCTCACAAGTTTAATTAAAAATGACATGAGAGCTGAAATTCCAATAGTACTCTTTATCAATGGTCAAATTTCAATGGCTGTATTGTCTTGAATCAAGAGCAGTAACTAACCTGCAAGAATCATGGTTCATGAAACAATGCAAAATTTATATACTGGCCAAGAAAGCTATTATTTAATAATATATATATTATATATATAATTATATAGTAATACGCTATCATTATATATAACATATATTGTATGTATTATATTATATATTATATATTTTATATTTTATACATAATATATATTATATAATTATATATTATATAATTATATCTATAATATTATTATATATAATAATATTATATATAATATATAATAATTATATATAATAATGATATAATAATATATATTATATATATATACATATATATTATATATATATATATATATAGCAAATGAGAAATTCAAATCTTTCCCTCACTGAAAACTCTTTATTTTGGTATTTATAATTAAGTTAGCACTTTCCTCCAGCACTATCTCTAACCTCTCTTACATGATATTCATTATTCATAGTTTTGGTCTTGACTTGTGGACAATTATGGTCCAAGTCCTAATTCTGAAGTATTCCTTAATCACTTCATTTTCCCTCTTATTAGCTGTGCTTTACATAAGAGGCCACTGAGTGCCAATTCATTTTGTATTGAAAGGTCAATTTTATCTAAAAATAACAAACTTTGTCTTGTTTGATTTTCTGGTAGGAAGAATGTAAGATCTTCTAAAATTATTATTGTGAGATAATACATATGTTTCCTAGGAATTCTTCTGGCTCCCTGACAGAACCCTTCTAGAGATTATATGGTGATAACAAAAGCCAGTAGAGTAGCCCTCCACTTTTGTCTAAAGGCAATACATTCCAAGACCCCCAGTGGATGTCTATATACCCTATATATACTGTTTTTTTTTTCTTATACATACATGCCTAAGACAAAGTTTAATTTACAAATTAGGCAGAGTAAGAGACTAACAACAATAACAAAACAGAATAATTATAACAATATACTGTACTAAAAGTTATGTGAAGGTGGTCTCTCTCTCTCAAAATATCATATTGTATTATAATTACCCTTTTTCTTCTTGTGATGATGATATGAGATGATAAAATGTTTACATGATGAGAAATCAGGTGAATGATGTAGGGCTTGTGACATGGTGTTAGACTGCTACTGTCCTTTTGATGCTAAGTCGAAGGAGAATCATCTGTCTAGACCACAGTCAGCCATGGGTAACTGAAACTTTGGAAAGTTAAACCACAAATAGGGCAAGTGGCAGGTGAAGACTATGGTATGTGCTTTACTACAGGCAGACTGATGTCTTCCTAAAATGTCTATATTGAACCTTTAATAACCCTCAATGTCATTGTATTTGAAGATAGTGCTTTTAGGAGGTAATTAAGATTAAATAAGGTCACAAGATGGGGTTCCAATCTAACAGGATTGGTGGTCTTCTAAGAGGATAAAGAGATCTCTTTTTCCACATGTACATATGCACTGAGGAAAGGCCGTGTGAGCAAACAGCAAGAAAGCAGCTGTCTGCAAGACAAGGAGAGGGCTCTCACCAGAGACCAAATTAGCTGGCACCTTAACCTTGGATTTTCCAGCCTCTAGAACTGTGAAAAATAAATTTCTCTTGTTTAAGCCACCCAGTATAGTATTTTGTTATGGCAGCCCAAGCTGACTAAGACATGCTTATACTTCAAATCATTAAAGCAAATGAGACTAAGTATATATATATTTAAAAACCCAATATTTAGATTTCTCCCTTCTTTCAAATGGAAACCAAAACACTTCCTCACACCAGCACTCAGACCCTGTAGCTACAAACCAGTTCTGGAATCCTCACTTTGATACTTACTAGTTCTGTGTTTTTAGGTAATGTAGTTAATTTATATAAATTTACAAGAGTTGTTATTAATAATAATAAAAATATGCTTCAGGTTATGTATACAATATTTATGACTCTTGTTTATAATCTTTGATTGTTTAGTATGACATAGCTATCAGATGTAGTATAATACATAACTTGGTTCCATCACATAGAAATCACAATTTTTAATACTGATGTTTGTTTTAAGTGGGCATTAGAACCACTAGTATGTTTCAAATAATGTTTACTTTATCAATTGTGGTTATGAATATGAGTTGTGTGCTAAAATTTTTTAGTTATTTACTTGAATTCCATAAATATATATAAATATGTAAATTTATACATGTTTTGTGTACCTTTTAATAAGATTTATAACTTTATAAGGGGAATATGCACCCCCATATTCATAGCAGCACCCCAATGTCCACAACAGCCAAACTGTGGAAGGAGCTGAGATGTTCTCGAACAGATGAATGGATCAAGAAGATGTGGGTCATATATACAATGGAATATTACTCAACCATCAGAAAGGATGACTACCTACCATTTGCATCAACATGGATGGAACTGGAGGGTATTATGCTAAGTGAAATAAGTCAAGCAGAGAAAGACAATAATATATTTTCACTCATAAGTGGAATATAAGGAATAGCATAGAGGACCATAGGAGAAGAGAGAGAAAACTGAATGGGAAGAATTCAGAGAGGGAGACAAACCATGAGAGACTCTGGACTCTGGACAACAAACTGAGGGTTACAGAAGGGAGGGGGAGGATAGGGTAACACGGTGATGGGTATTAAGGAGGGCACATGATGTGATGAGCACTGGGTATTATATGCAGCTAATGAATCATTGAACACTACATCAAAAACTAATGATGTATTAATGTTGGCTAATTGAACATAATAAAAAATAAAATTAAAAAATGTTTACAAAGTAAAAAAAAGATTTATAAACTTTCAGAACTAGTTTGTAAAAGTTTTGCTTTAGGAACATTTTCATATTGAAAGTATATTATTCCATTCAAATGTATCTTTTTTGTATATTCATGATACAAAAGCAAACTACCTAAATTCAACTATAATTTATAGGAAAATCTGCCTATAGTTATGAGATAGTTTGCACAATTTAAGGAGTTTGAGTAAGTTTCAAACATCTATCATAACTATTAAAATATTTTACTCATTTCTTAACTGGATTATTTGTTTTTTGAGTGTTGAGTTTGATAAGTTCTTTAAAAAAAAAAAAGATTGTATTTATTTATTTGACACAGAGAGAGAGAGAGCACAAGCAGGGAGGGTGGCAGAGGGAGAGGGAGAAGTAGAATCCATGCTAAGCAGGGAGCCTGATTTGGTGCTCAATCCCAGGACCCTGAGATCATAACCTGAGCTGAAGGCAGACGCCTAACTGACTTAGCCACCCAGGTGCCCCTAGTTCGATAAGTTCTTTTTAGATTTTGGATACTAACCCTTTATCAGGTATGTCACTTGCAAATACCTTCTTCCATTCCATAGGTTGCCTTTTAGTTCTGTTGGTTGTTTCCTTCACTGTGCAGAAGCCTTTTATTTTGATTAAGTCCCAATAGTTCATCTTTGCTCTTGTTTCCCTTGCCTCCAGAGACATGTCTAGTAAGATGACATACAGATGGCTAACAGACGCATGAAAAGATCATCAGGGAAATACTAATCAAAACTATAATGAGATACCACTCTCACCTGTCAGAATGGCTAAAATTAACAACACAAGAAATAACAAGTGTTAGCGAGGATGCAGAAAAAGGGGAAGACTCTTACACTTTTGGTGGGAATGCAAACTGGTACAGCCACTCTGGAAAACAGTATGGAGTTTCCTCAAAAAGTTAAAAATAGAACTACCCTATAATCCAGTAACTGCACTACTAGATATTTACCCAAAGGATACAAAAATACTGATTCGAAGGGGTACATGACCCCCAATGTTTATAGAGCATTACCTACAATAGCCAAATTATGGAAAGACCCCAAATATCCATCAACTGATGAATGGATAAAGAGGTAGTATATATATATATATAATGGAATATTACTCAGCCATAAAAAAAGAATGAAATCTTGCCATTTGCAACAATGTGGATGGAGTGGAGTGTATTATGCTAAGCAAAATAAGTCAGTTAGAGAGAGATAAATATTGTATGATCTCACTCATATGTGGAATTTAAGAAATGAAACAGATGAACACAAGGGGAAAAAAAGAGAGAGGTAAACCATAAAACAGACTCTAAACTATGGAATACAAATTGAGGTTTGCCAGAGGGGAGGTGGGTGGGAGGATGAGTTAAATGGGTAATGGGTATTAAGGAGGGCACTTGCTGTGATGAGCACTGGATGTTGTTGTAAGTAATGAATCACTAAATTCTACTCCTGAAACTAATGTTATACTGTATGCTAACTAACTGGAATTTAAATAAAAACTTGAAACTACAAAAAAATTATTAAAATATTTTAATTTTCTAATATAACAACCTGAAATCTGATCTTGTTGGGGAGGGTCATTTCTTATCACTGCTTTGGTTAAAACTTCTAATATGAAGTTTTTCTATTTTCTTTAGGAATATTTATAGTAAATTATAAAAATGCTTCCATATTATTATGGACCCAATTGAATCAACTGTATTCTTCATTACTGCATTTTGTGCTGGTTCATAAATCATAAATACTAGAACATTTGCAAGGTTAAACTTTCAGTCTGATCTAATATTCTTAAACTTTAGCACACAAATCTAGGATTAGTTAAAATCATGAATATTCACTTGTTTTAGGTCCTTTTCTTTCTCTTTGCATATCATCTTTCTAATAATCTATTGACCTCAAGTTCCCAACCCTATTTTATGGAGCTTTTAAAAAATGATTACAAACCTATGTGATAATTGGGGATTCTTACATAAATTATGTAATCTGAGCATAATAACAACACTTTCATGAGGAATTTGAGATTTTAATACATATCTCACCTCAGAAGTGTTCAGGGATACTCTTAGAATAGTAATTGATTTTCAAGTGTGAATTCAGGTCAAGGTTTTATATTCTTGAATTAGGAGAGAGGTGATAGTGGAAGAATGTCACACAAGACTACAACATGCTAAAAATATATTAATATATATTAACTAGAGAAATATGGGCAATATCTTTATCATGTAAAGTAATAATTCATTCTATCCACTTTCTAATGATGTTTGAGAAATGCACAAGGTATGTAATTATGACTTGGTCTCACTGAACTACGAAATGATTATGAATCTATCTGATCATATTGACAGCCTACTATGAAAAAGAGAGTTTAATTAGGTCTGAAGAAGGGTGACTGATATGTAAAAATAAATTTAAAAAATGTTTTCTGCTCCTAAACAGTGTCAAGGTTAGAAAAAAAAACACACACACACACAAAAATTAGTCAAATAGAGGGGCACTGGGCGGCTCAGTCAGTTAAGCGACTGACTCTTAATTTCAGCTCAGGTCATGATCTCAGGATTGTGAGAATGAGCCCTGTGTCAGGCTTTGCCCTCAGCGTGGAGTCTGCTTGAGATTCTCTCTCCCACCTCCTCTTCCCCCCACCCAAATAAAAAAATAAAATCTTAAAAAAATTAGTCAAATAGAGGTGGAGGGCTTTAATCAGCTAATGCACATCAGAGAACACCTTAAGCCAGGAAATTCACTGAGCTAAGAAAGATTGGAGTTTTATAGTTTCATAGGCAGTTTTATGCTGTTTTATGGGGTATCTTATAGGGAAGGGAAGGCTGTGTGACTTGGGGTCTTTCTCAGCTTGCTATTTTCTTTATTTTTAACTGCTACAAAAGCTGTGGTTGGTACAGTTGGAAGATTATTTGTTTTTCTCGTCCCTGGTTCAGAATCTTTGGTACAATCTTATTTTGGCAGCTGTCAGGATAGTTATTTTGGGAACTATCTTTGTAAGATTTGTGAGTTGTTTGTAAACTGTCTCATGCCACTTAAGTTTCAGGGGAGTGGGATAAGAAAGGAAAAGGGTGGGGAGAGAGAAGAGAGACAAAAAAACAAAAAAGGACAGGAGGCAAAAGGATGAACCAGGAAAACTGGGGTTTGCTTTAATTCTTTAATAGGAGTTTATGAGATAATAAATTTTCAGTTTAAATCCTATGCACTCTACTTACTTTGTCAACTCAAGCAAAATATTAAAGTTCTTGATTGTCAATGTTATCATCTGTAAAGGAAGAATAAAAGTTATTGTTACAATCATATATCATAATATATTTCAAACTGTTCTGTAAACCACCCTTTATAAAACTATAAATAGTGAGAAAGTGTATATCATTGTCATTGCCATTCAGACATTTTAAATTATAGGTTTAAAGAAAAACAGAAGTCTTTATAAAAATTGTGAAAGAAAACTGAATGGTCAAAACAATTGTTAAAGTCAAATTGTTCTATACTCATGAATTTTCCAAAAAACCTAACCCAGTTCTGATGTGAATAGATAGGTGGAGAGACATAAGAATCTATTGGAAAGTTAATAGTGTTCTTAAAAGAAAATCAATGGCACAGCAAATGCTAACCTTAGTTTTGAAGTAGAGTAATAGAGAAAAGATCCAGATTGTTATCTATGACTAAGAAATTCCTGATAGAGGAAAGAAATCCATTGATAGCAACGGAGGAATTATTAAAATTGTTTTGTAGTGCCTCAGTCTATTGTTGCAAGATCATTCTTATTTGAGCATCATTTTATGATTTATAAAAGCCTGACTTTTTTTTATCTTGTTTGAAATTATTGTCTGTCTTATATTGTAGGTGGACTAGGCATCAGGGTCATTATTTTGGAGTGGAGAAAAATGAGGATGTGGGACTTCAAAAACCTCTTTCAAAGTTATTTATCTAGTCACTGCTGACAGCGGAATTACTATTCATTCTGACATTTAGCCTCGCATTTTTTTTTTTTTTCACTATTAGATTTTAGGTGCTAGGTAGGCACAGGGAATGCAGTAAATGTTGTTTTCTTTTTATTTATTTAACAATTAATAATTGAGCCTATTTCATGTCAAGTATAATACTAGACACTGGCTACAGAGGTGAATGAAGATCGCATGGTCACTGTGTTCCTAAAGCCCCCGTTCTAGTGGAAGGAAACTGACAATAAACAGATTAAAAAAATAGACAATCCTCTGAAGTATAATGAAGACAACATTGTGATAGCTAAGGTCAGAATGAACTGATTATGATGACGTGGGGTTAGCAAACCTGTCTGAGTTGATAAATTCATGCTGTGATTTGAACAATGCTAAAGAAACAGTGATCTAATGAGTCAAGATATTTTAGAACAGAGAACATAGACTGTGTAGTGGTATTCAGATAGCAAAAATAAACACACAAATGTTGGTAGATTTTCAGAGATGAACGGAAACCAGTGTGGCTAGAGAAAATGAGTGATGGATAGTTAACTAGAGATGAGAAAGGAGAAGTAAACAGGGACAGATCCTAAAGGATCTGTACTGTTAAGCAATTAATTTTTTTATAATTATTTTTAAAAACAACTTAATTGTGATACAATTCACATAACACAAAATCTGCTTAAAGAGTAAAATCTGACTTTTTTTTTTTTTACTTTCTTCATGAGTTGTGAAACTATCAAAATAATCTAATTTTAAAATACGTTCATTACCCCCTGCCCTCCCCTCAAAAAAACAAAAACAAACCCAGTATCGACTAGCAGTCACTCTTCCCCCTAACACTCCTCTGAGTCCTAAACAACCAGGAGTCTACTAGTCTGCTTTTCGTCTCTATATTTTCCTATTTTGGACATTTCCTATTATTGGACTACATTTAAATGCAGTCATACAATATATGGTATTTTATGACTGGTTGATTTCACTTAGCATAATGTTTACCAAGGTTCCCATATTGTATCATACATTATTATGTACTTCATTCCTTTTTATTGCTGAATAATATTGGATTGTATGGCTATTCTGAATTTTGTTATCCATTCATCAGTTGATAGACATTTGGGTTTGTCTGCTTTTTGGCTATTATGAATAACACTGTATCCTCATCAGGATTGAATTTTATTTTTAGAGACAGAAGTAAATTTATGTAGATATCGAGGGTTGTCTTAATAATGATGTGATCTAGTGGAATGAATAAAGGGGACAAATAGGTTTCAATAATTTATATCAAGAAGTCAGATAGGGATATATTACACGAGAAACTTCTGAGATAAAGCTCTTGTGGAGGTACACTGATAGGATTGCAGTTCAGAGGTTAAGATGGGATTTATCTATAAAAAATAGTATGTAAATCAATAGGCAGACACATTCTAATAGAAAGAGTGAAAACAAACAAAAAACACGAGTAGAGAGCCCCAGAAGTTTCTCTATAGAAATGACAATGTTCAAATTTGAATAGTAAAGATGATCAAGGAATGGCCTTTGAAACAAGAACTAAGAAAAGTTGTCAAGAATGAGAGAATGGCAAGTGTGTTCATCATATTTGAGAACATTGAGGCTTTTTGTAATTTTAGAACTAAATGGGGCTTGTGGGTGAGGAAGAAATATTATGCATGGAAGAGTTAACTAAGGTATTAGAAAAGTAGAAGCAGGGGCGCCTGGGTGGCTCAGTGGTTAAGCATCTGCCTTCGGCTCAGGTCATGATCCCAGGGTCCTGGGGTCGAGCCCCGCATCGGGCTCCCTGCTTGGCGGGAAGCCTGCTTCTCCCTCTCCCATTCCCCCTGCTTGTGTTCCCTCTCTCGCTGTGTTTCTCTCTGTAAAATAAAAAAATCTTAAAAAAAAAAAAAAGTAGAAGCAAATAACTGCTTAAACAAATTTGTCCACAAACATGAAGCAGAAAAATAGAGCAATAACTGGAAGGAAATGAATTATCTATGTTATGGTTGTTTTGTGTATTATGTACTGTTTAATATGTCCACATATATGATTCATAAAGCAATAAAAATACAAGAATATTTTTGTCTACTCTTCTTTACTTAAATGCTATTCAGGGAATTAGCTTCCCTTGTTCCTGCATGACAACTTTCGCTGGACCCAAGGCTTTACTCTTTGCTCTTAGGAAATATACGGTCCTAAAGATACTTTAGAAATAAGCACAGCGATATTGGTTCAAAAATAGGATCTCTAGTTCCATGTCATAAACAAAACTCTGAGTCCCACACACCTACAGCTGAGCAAAGGGGAATGGTGGTGGAACTGTTCTTTCTTAAATAGGAAATTTACAAATCTGTCTTTGTTTCTTCGTTGTGTCGGAGTCTAACAGTTGCTTAAATATTACCCTTATTTCTCAAGAAGCTTCTACAAGCTTCTGTCTTCCCTTGACTCTGCCTGACTTCCCTACTACAATTGACCTGGGGAGAAGAAGCAACTCTATTCTGAGTGATGGTTCATGAATCCTTCTTTAGCCGTGGGCATTGAGGGGTGCAACTCTGACACTTTTTTTTCATGCTTTTTTGTCCTTTCAGATCCCAAGATGACTACATACACTATTTTTGCAAGGCAGAAGGCCTGCATGTGGCCAATGGGAACACCCATGCATGTTTAGTTTACTCAAATTCTAGCAGAACGCTCTGCTCCCAACACCCACCACCCTCTCTTTACAGTTACTAATGCACTTAGGCATCATTTCCCACTCTCTGTATCTTATCCACAGTCTACTTTACACAAATGCAATTAAGATTGCAGCTCTCTGTGTCTCTCATTTAAAGGGAAACTCTTTAAAATGTTCTAAGTGCTCTTTGTGAAACCTCTTTCAATAGGTTTGAGCTCAGACTGTAGCACATTCCTCCCTCTTCCCCAAAGAGTGGATGAAGATTCAGAGCACAGCACCCGCTCTCTCTCTTCTTTCCTTTCTGACCCCATTGTAGATTTTCTATATGAGTTGTCAACACATTGTGAAAGAAATTCTTTAAGTTGTTGTTTCAAATTCTTACAAAGGAGATGTTTTATCCCAAATAATTTGGGATCTTATAAGAGTTTGGCACTTTAGTTGATGGAGGCCAGGGGAATCCCACTCCAGCAGTGTCCATTTGTTTCCAAGTTTTTAAAGCACTAGATGAATCATTTATCCCAGAAAAATTGTTAGAACTATGACTTTGCAATTGGGATATTAAAATTATATATGGGGAATCATTTCTGATCTAAATATTGATGAAAGAATAAAAATAGGCCAAAATAAATATGCAAAGAGGAATGTTCCAGACAGATGATAAAGAATAGTGTTGTAGAAGGAGATTGTAAGAGGAAGAGTTTTGTATCTGCATCAGTGAGAACTCAGCGTAGAAAATAAAAGCCACTCTAAGTATCTTAAACAAGAAGAACTTTAATACAGGAATTTATCTGAGATAATAGAATGGGCTGAATAACAAGTTCTAGATTGATATCTTAGAATTATTTCCAGAACATTATCAAATTAATGTGTTATGAGTGCTGCTCCATTTGAAGCCAATTCTAGAGTTAGACCAGAAAGAAGAAGTCATTGCTACTACAATAGTCAGGAGATTGGAGTATGAATGTTCAGGCTCTTAACACCCAAGAATATATAGAGTAAATACTAGAAGAATAAACACCCCAAGAAGACGCACCACATATATGAACTTTCTTACAAGAAGAGAATAACCAAAGCATGCAAGAAGAGGGCCGTCACCACAGTTCTACCTTCAACATTTCACATGATGACATCTAACTGGTAGCATGTATCTAATATCTAGAAACCTAGCTGCAAGGAGTACTGGGAAGCATAGTTTTCTAGATAAGATTAAAGAAATTATACAATAAATTTAAGGATTTATTTGAGGAGCCAATGTGTTTTCTTTTGTCTTGTTTTGTTTTGTTATGGGCTGAGGTGTGTCCCCCTAAAATTCATATGTTGAAGTCCTAACCCGCAGATGGTCTTTAAAGGGGTAATAAAATTAAATGAGGTCTTTAGGGTGACACCCTAATCCCATATGATTGATGTCCTTGTCAGAAGAGAAACAGGCACACACCATAGGAAGAGAGAGAACAAGACGGCAGCCATTGGCAAGGCAGAGAGACCTCAGAGGAAACCAACCCTGCTGACACCTTGAACTTTCAGCTTCCAGAACTGTAGGGTGTAGTTTAAGCCACAAAGTCTATGGTATTTTTTTATGGCATCCCTAACAAACTAATACAGTATGTTCATTTGTTTTGGTTGGGTGTTTCACTGTGTAAGACATTCATCAAAATTTTAAATATACGTGAAATGAGCAGACTTGGTATTTGAAGTAAATCCTTTATCAGACTGTGTAGCAACAATAAATATATACCTTCCCAAAATGTGTGTCTCTGAGCCTTCAGGTTGAAGCAACTGTACCAAAATATTAGCTATACTTGACAAATCCTTGCACAAGTAATACTCCATGGCTATGTCGAACACATATTCTGCAGTGGGTTTAGATGCTAAAACTGCTTCAGTTTCAGTGATTTGATTATAATGCAGGGTTTCACATTCGCTTTTGAGTTTTCTGAAATGGCAAAGTATGAAAAGTAGAGACACTAATACATAATAGAGGAACTTGCAATATATTTAGGTATTTGTGCAACTATGTAGCTAAACTTGACTTTCAGTCTTATTATGTATAGTTCTACATTAAAAAGTAGTAGCCTCAACCAGTAGGTATTGCTATATGGGGCAGAATCAGTTAGGATAATGGAATATTCCTTGTAAGTAATTTACTTATCTGATTGTCATTTGCTTGGATGTGCTGAATTTCACTTTCTTTTATCGGAGTCATAGTCAGAGTGGTTAATTATTTATAATTTTCCCCTGAAAAATTGTGATTAAGTCATTTTATCTAACTCCATTCCTAAAGAGGCCAATATACAATTAATTGTGTTCAGTGATGGATAAATCCATTTTGTTTTCCTCTGAGCCCTATCAACTCAGTGGCTGAAATTAAAAAGAACCAGAACAGCACTTAGAGAATGTGAAACATAGATTTAAATATTCCCTTCATATGAAAATGTGAGTCCAAAGGTGATTATTATGGTATAAATCAAATGATATGTTTTATAATGATGAGACTTGATTGTGGGTGGTTTGCAAGTGTTTCCCCAACTCAAAAAGATTATTGAGTTCCCTGGGAAACTTGTTCTAATATGAGATAAATAGGTTTAAGCCTCAGAGCAGGTTCAAAATGGAATGTCAGTCTAGGTGGGAAAGACATGGCGCTATAGTGAGAACATGGTAGTCATTCACCACATAAAAATCAGTACTTAATTAGCCAAAGGCCCTAAGCCAAGTACAAGATGAAGAATTTAATGCAAGAAGACAGAGAATAAACGATTTGTGGAAGAACTATTATTAGTATTCAATTTTCACAGCACAGCTTTATTCATAGGACACTCAGACTCTCAGATAAGTTATTCATGCAACAAAGATCAGTTATACAATAAGAACCCAATACTTTGAAACTATGCTATAAGCCAGACATTCAGAAATTGAGGTACTAGGATATCAAAATCAGAAGAGTATCAGGGCATTATCTAACCTTTAAGACTGACTAAATAAGTACATCAAAATGTCCTTACCTAGACTGAAAATTGGTTTCAAAATTTAAAGCTATAAATAAGCACACATTTAATGGAGTAGAAATGTTTCCATTACTTGTGGATTAGTTCTAGGGATAGAATGATGGATTTACTTGATATAGGTTATTTTAATTAACTCTAAATAAGATTTATGATGAAAAAAGAGTTCATAGAATTTTTTTTCTCCTATAAGATGGACATGCTATACATCCATTCTCTGGATAACTCATTTGATTCAAGAAAATACTCAATAGGCTTCCATCTGGATTTTGATTATTTACTCAATGCAGAAGAAAACTGTTTCTTCAGAACGCATAATATGTGGCCTCTTTTTTCTCACTTTCTTAAATCATACTAGTCAAAATAAAACCATTGGTATATGATGGATGCTGGTATTAGGTTTTACAGATCATTTCATATAATGATCAAAAAGACTACAATATACATATTATTATTATCATAATTTTAATGATGAGAATATAAAGGTTTAAATATTTTGAACAACTTACTCATAGCATGGGGGACTCTGTGGAAAAGAATGTAACAACTGTAGGAAGCCAACTGTCAACCTGAAATTCCTAGCCACTATGCCTCTTCTTTTTGATGGTAGGCAATAAATATAAGTCAAATGTTCAATAAATGTTTTATACATATTAACAGAGTGAAGAGCTTTTCTAACCACTGAACTTTAGTAGCCACTCAGCAACTCTTACAGCTTTCTAATATTTTCTTATCTATTTACTCTTAACTTATTTCTTTTATTACTGTTTATTTCTGATTACCTTCACTAGAATGAAATCTTCATGATTAAAGGCCATTTCTATTGTCTAGCTCAATAGTTAAAATGGTGCCTATCACACTGTAGATACTTAATAAGTATCTATAAAGAGAATTAATTAATAGATAGAGGGTTTCCTTAATTATGTGTTGCTGAAGAGAGATGAAATGGAAAGCCAGGTGTTATTAGTATTATTATTATTGACATTCATTAATTTATGATAAAAACATATTATTATACAATTACATTTAAGATATTAATAACATTAATAATCATCATTTATTGAATGCCAATTCTATATAAGCTTTATTGTAGATCTGGATTTTTTGTAGATGGATATTATGTCTATAACTATATAATACTTTTATAAACATTATTTTCCACATTTTAGAAATAAAGAAACCGGGGCACCTAGGTGGCTCAGTTGTTAAGCGTCTGCCTTTAGCTCAGGTCATGATCCCAGGGTCCTGGGATCGAGGCCCGCATCGGGCTCCCTGCTCAGCGGGAAGCCTGCTTCTCCCTCTCCCACTCCCCCTGCTTGTGTTCCTGCTCTCGCTATCTCTCTCTGTCAAATAAATAAATAAACTCTTTGAAAAAAAAAAAAAAGAAGAAGAAATAAAGAAACCAATTTTCAAAGAATATAATTGACTAGTACAGGAGCACAGAACCAATTAAGAGGATATTCATGATTCATACACTATCCACCTTGCTACCTTCCTACAACATTTTCACTTACCAAACAAATTTATGTGGAATCTTTATTTTCTTTATATATGTTACATTTACTTAAGTCCTAATCAGGTTCTTGGCCATGATTTTATTGCCTAACTCCATTGCTTAACTTTATTCCGGATAAAGTGTTATTTTTGAGTAGAGAGAATGGCTTTATATGTTCATTTGAGTAAAATGTAAGAACCATAGACAGGAATTAATGTAGGGATTTTATAGTGATTTTTTTTTTGTAGTTATATAAGTTGTATTTTTTTTCCAACATGTCACCTAGCCATGGGTAGGAATCCCTTTAATGAGTATTTGTATAAAATTTATTGATATCATGAATAAAATCCCCATTAGTCATAAGGGGATTAGAAGGCCAGGTGGAAGTGCAGTTTAGACAACAGAACAGAATTTGAAAAACAACCTATTTGGTGCTTGTTCAGATTGCCTATTTACATAAGGACAGAACTGACTTGAAATTCTGCATTTGAATTAGGTGTATAGGCACTGTGTGGTGAATCCACACTGGGAGTGTCACAGAGATTTGGGAACATGAACCATTCAAGAGCTCACAAAAATTATTCCTATAGGGGCACCTGGGTGGCTCAGTCGTTAAGCATCTGCCTTCGGCTCAGGTCATGATCCCAGGGTCCTGCGATCGAACCCCACATCGGGCTCCCTGCTCCGCAGGAAGCCTGCTTCTCCCTCTCCCACTCCCCCTGCTTGTGTTCCCTCTCTCACTTTGTCTCTCTCTGTCAAATAAATAAATCTTAAAAAAAAAGAATTTATTCCTATATGCATATATAACAATTTTGGACACAATAATAAAAAGTCCTCTATATATATTTTTCAAGGATGAAAAAATTTTGTTACTATTCATTGATAATCTTGTCTCCAAATGGAAATCATTTCAGCCTATCATAATTACACTTATCTTCTCCATGTAATTGAAAGGACTGTGTTCACTCTACTTAGTAGTTATTACCTGCCTGGTACTTATAGTGGTGAACATTTCCTAATGTATATAATTGTTGAATCACTATATAGTGTACCTGAAACTAATATAATATTGTATGTCAGTGATACTTCAATAAAAAAAAAAAAAAAACGTTACCTTCCCCCAAGAGGCAATAGTATTAAGATATGCCGATTTAATCCTTACTCTTTTCAATAAAAGTCAAACTAGTCTGTCACTATTTAAGTAATTCAGTTCATGACAAAAGTTCAAACAGTATAGAAACATAAAACAGAAAAGTCCTTTCTCTTCTCTCCCCCAAAAAACCATTTTTATAAACTATTAATGCACACAAGTTTGTTTTATATGGAACATCAACATTTCTTTTTTTAAATTTTTTTCTTTTTTTTCTTTTTTTAAAGATTTTATTTATTTATTTGACAGAGAGAAACACAGCAAGAGAGGGAACACAAGCAGGGGGAGCGGGAAAGGGAGGAGCAGGCTCCCCGCTGAGCAGGGAGCCCGACGTGGGACTCGATCCCAGGACCCTGGGATCATGACCCGAGCCAAAGGCAGACGCTCAACGACTGAGCCACCCAGGTGCCCCAGAACATCAACATTTCTAATGTGTTGGAATTAGAATATTGTCTTCCTATCTGCTTGAAAGTAACAAATGATACTGACCAGCATTTACAGATCATATAAAACTATACCTATCCCCGGATTTCACGAACATATTCACATTAGAAAACTAAGACCAGTTGTTATATGACTCAATTAATTTTAGAAAGACAAATAGGACATTTAATTTTTTATACCACTGTGAGATTTTGCATTGAATTTTTATTTAATTAGCCATGCACAGGAAAATTAGTTCCTAAATAACTCAATATATTGTTCTTTAATGGGAATATGGGAAGCTATAATATGGTCTGTAGACTTTTAAACAGGAGCATTGCTTCTCTTCATTATTTCTTCCCCCGGTAAACACATATCTTTTCTTGGTTTGAATCTCTACTGGAAGATTGTGTTTATTGATCATGATCATCTTGAGTTCAACTTGTTATCTAAATCACATCAAAGAGGTGTGAACTGGTTTAATCTTCTTGCCAGAGTTACAAACAAGTTTGTATATATCAACTGCAAGTTGGCTAACATGTTTGTGGAAAAATCTGAGACTCGAGCTATGTCTTTCTAAACTGTGTAAGTAAGCATGCTCCAGGTTGAATAGAAGAAATAATGTAGAAAACCAAAACGTAGGGAAGGGGGGAATACCACAGAGCTTCTTTGGTAGTTTGTTGTGTAGTTAACTCAAGGATAACATTTAAAAGAAAATAGATATATACCTCACACTTCAAAGTGTGACCACATAGATATTGGAACCTTATGGAAAAAATAATATGTTGTTCTCTCCTATTGGCTCTTTAGCCAATTAACATATGCAGAATTTTTTTTTTTTTTTTTAAGATTTATTTATTTATTTTGTGTGTGAAAGAGAGCAAGCAAACACAGGGGTAGGGGCAGAGGAAGAGAGAGTCTTAAACAGACTCCTTGCTGAGCACAGAGCCTGAGGTGGGGCTCCATGGGGGGCTCGATCTCAGGACCCTGAGATCATGACCTGAGCTGAAACCAAGGGTCTGATACTTAACCAACTGCACCACCCAGGCACCCCAATTAACATATGTAGAAATTTACAATTTCTCTGTGACTTAGTGATCTTATCAGTAAAATGGAGATAATAATAATATCACTCATACAATTGCTATAAAGATGAAATGAGTTAATGTGGTTAAACTCTTAAAAAAGTGCCTGGTGCCTAGTAAGTACTATACAAATTTTAGTAATTATTAACCGTATTCTCCCAAGCTGGGTATTTATTTATCATGTTAAAGGTGCTGTTGTACTAAGAGTCAAAATAACAGTTAAGAAAACTGTATTTTTATTAAAATGTGATGCATGGTACTGATGGCCAATAGTGAGTCAGTAAAATCTATGAATCCTATGTATATGTTTTAGAATAGTGTCTTGGATAGTGATATACATAAATGGGGCATATTATTCCTTGGTAAAGTAGCTTGCAATGATTAAAGAGTAAAAAGATAAAAAAATTGTTTTTCATGAATATAGTAGTTACCCTTTATTTTTTAGTAATCATTGAGTGCATAAATGCACTTAGTTTAATTGCTATTCTATTATTAGAGTTTAAAGTCATGTTTAACTTATTTTGACTACTCTTTGATGAACACCCCTGTGTAAGGATTTCTCTATCTTGATGCCTACTATATTTCAGAGAGACATTTTCCATAGTGTGTAGCAAAATCAAGAATCCAACAAAAAGTAATCTCCCACGCCAGAAATTGACAATACAACTGGGGAGAAAAGATTGATTAAAATGTTACAATGTAAGCTATGGATATAAAGGCTATAAGGATGGTCACAAGAAGTGATTTAGAGGTTTAGAAGCTTCATAGATTACTACTGCATGGGAGTTCAAGAGCAGCTAGAATATGGGCTCACCTGAGAAGGACATACACAATGCATGTCCTTCAGATCTGAGGGTGGTAAGGTGCCCCACTCTTGCCAGCTGTTGCAACTATCTGTGTATGAATAACAAGCTGACCTAAAACTTCATAACACAACAAAAACCATTTATTGTGTCACGATCCTTCAGCTACGTCAGGGATTTGGGGACAAGTCTTCTTAATTCTGTGTGGTGTTGGTTGGAGTGGCATGTGCAGCAAAATTCAGCTGGATTTTTAACTAGGGTGTTAGGAAAGGCTAAGACCTAGATGGGCCTCCCTCTCCAGAAGGGTAGCCAGGCTTCTTACATGGTGGCTTGGCGCTCCAAAAGAGCAAAAGCAGAACCTGCCAGACCTCTTCAGAGCTAGTCTTAAAGATGACACAGCATTACTTTAACAACATTCTCTTGGTTAAGGCAAGTTATAAGCCAGTCCAAAATCAAGAGGAGAAAAAAAATATTCTATTCTCAATGGGAGATGTAGTTGGTATACAAAGAACTTTGGGGATTGAGGATGGTCATCTTTTCAATGAAAGCTACCAAATTAGTCCAAGAGCACTGATTTTTTTTTTTTTTTTTTTTTGATTTTCATAGACTCTACGCATCACTTTGTAGTATTTTCTTTATCTAGAACTCATCTAGAACTCCCCAGGCTAAGTGCTTCCTGCTAAGATATTGATTGATACAACAATCTGTACCTAGAAGTAGCCCCAGGAAACAAACCTTCACAAGGGGATTCTGGGATTGGATTGCTTATATATTTGAGGGATGCACTATAGCTTCCTGGTCTGGGAAGACAGATATCTGTAGCATGCAATTAAAATTACAAGGCTTGTATTTGGAGGCCATGGACCAGCAAATTGTAAATGCTTAACAATTTCTATCAGTTAGGCTTGGAGGAATATGCATAGAAATGGATTCTAGGATATTGAGTCAAGAAGGATAAAACATAATGCTGTATTGGGTTGAATTTACTGACATTGTTTCACAAAGCTAAAATTCAATATTTAATGTACCAGCTTTGGTGTGGCATATGTACTAAATGAAGTCTAGACTCTTTAATGACTTAGAGTCAATGAGGTGGAAATCCCAGAACTTCCTGGCATGCTGTAAGAAAAGAATTCAAAGCATGGGGAGAAGAAAATGTTACATGCAATTTGTTAAGGCACTCCTTTTGCATACCAACAAAAGGAATCAAAGGCTACTACCTAGAAAATATTAAGAAATGCTTTGGTGAGAGAGCTATAATATCCCTGAAATATTCAGCAGTGGCAGTCTTCCGTGGGCCAAGGATCACTATGAGGTGCTTTATTGAAATTGATCTCACTAGGAGTAAGGAGATAATAAAGCAATAAAAGCAGGTGATATCTATTAACCATCAGAAACGAGGTAGAGGGAATTATCACAGTAAGTCATAAACAGGAAATGATGGTCAGTATTTGTGCCTACAAGTATATATGATGTTGCCTAATTTATCAGAGTACTGCTAGAAATGAAACAGATCATCAGCCTACTAATATGCTGCTTGACATATAACAGCAAAAATATATTAACATCAAGTGGGTGAAAACTTAACTCACTGTAGTGAGGGTTCATAGTCTCGTACTCAGTTCCTAGGTATAAACCAATTCACAGAATTGGAGTGCCTTGACCTGGGGGAAGCTGGGTCCTCCTGAGAAAAAATATTGCAACATGGGCACCTGAGTGGCTCAGTCGTTAAGCATCTGCCTTCGGCTCAGGTCGTGATCCCAGGCTACTGGGATCGAGGCCCACATCAAGCTCCCTGCTCGGCGGGAAGCCTGCTTCTCCCTCTCCCGCTTCCCCTGCTTGTGTTCCCTCTCTCGCTGTGTCTCTCTCTGTCAAATAAATAAAATCTAAAAAAAAAAAAGAAAGAAAAGAAAAGAAAAAACATTGCAACATGGCCTCAAATACACATTGTGAATTGCCTCCAAGTTTTCCCAGGAGTAATGCTGATATTACTAATATTATTAATACTGATATTTGCAAGGGCAATCATATCATGGAAAAATCAATAGACATTCCTACTGTGGTTTACAAGATTTTGGTTCTTTACCCAAGGTAACTTCCAGATATTCAAATTTCCATGCTTTGTAGATTGCTGCAACTACACATGTCCCTCTCCAAAAGCTTTTTTTTTTTTTTTTTTTTCCTCTTTTCCCACCTAGGTGGGTAATATCTCTCCTCTTCAACCAGCCCTGGTGTACTGAACTATCACCTGTTGGTTTTCTTAAATCCTGCCCACATTAAAAAATATTCCCTTTACTAAAATCTCCTCAAATTACTCACTCTGAGTTTGACATTTAGTTCCTTAAGGAACCCTGACTAAATCAATTTATTATCATAATAAACCTTATTGTCACCAGCAAGGGCTAAGCAAGCAAATAGGTGAGAAGGCACTCTGAACATGAATGTGATAGTAAGTTGGGTTAATTCTTACAGTTGTTATTATTCTATATAAACATCTTTGGTGTCTTTGACAGTTGAGTATATCCTTTGATGTAAGTATTGCTTCAAAGAGTTGCCATTTAGCCAGTATTTCTTTGAATAGCTAATGTTTTCTTTCCTTTATATTTTTCTTTCAAATTTTGGAACATGTAGCACAGAATTTTTTTTTTTTTTTTCAATGTGCAAAATTGGCTTCTTGCATGAAGACCATTTACTTATAATGCTTTCTGGGTATTTTGCTGATTTGGTTTCTAACAAAATACAACAGAAGAATGTTCCTTACTACAGCTCTGCTTTCTCTTCAGCACTTTTCCCCTAAGGCCAAGATGGAGGCTTGATTCAAAGAACAATCTGCGTTTTCATTTTGCATAAGGGCTGCCCCTAGAACCTTAATTTGTTCTGACTCATAACTATTTGGGGTAAAAATAGGAACATGCCAAGATATATTGAAAGGAATCTGCCATTTACACTGATGTAGTTGTCATATATTTTTGTAACTACTAGCTTGGAGAACTATATTCTAGTTTCTGTGTATGTGTTCTGTAAGCCAAACATTTTAGCAGGTTAAAACCACTCCTGATGAACCAGGTATGTATTTCCAAAATTTAAAATATGTTCTCAAAAATATTACAAATTTTAAATATAAAAATATGACCCTAGTCTTTTAATGCTGAGTTATTCCATTTTTAACAGTGTTCCTGTTGCTCGTAGATATTAGGGTACAAAAATGGTTAGATTAGAGCATATTCTCTCTCTTTGTGAATTAACAAGATAGGGGCTCAAGGTTTTGTATTCTACCAAACTGTAACTTTCCATTTATCCAACACATACACATACATATATCCTAACAGAAAAATTATAGACATTAAACTTAAATATAATTTTTGAATCCTGGTCAGAATTTTTACCTGTAGTTTTTTTGGGGGGGCATATTTCTTAACTGTTCTGAGTTTCAAACTGTTCATCTGTATGATGAAGATAATAAAACTCATTCATTAGTTTGCTCTAAGACTTCATGAAGAGAGGAGATGAGGATAAAGCATCTAAAACCATGCCAAACATAATAGGGGCAAAAATTAAATGTTTCCTTCTCAAAGTCAACTGAATTCAAATTAAATATAATATATGCTTACCTAATAGTATCTCTTAATTGTTTTAGTGTTTTTTTCTGATTGTTAAGAGAGATCAAAATTTTACCTTTTTATTGATTTGTAGGAATTCCTTATAAACTTTGGACACTTGATTTCATTTTTTTAAAGATTTTTTAAAGAGCAGCTTTAGGTTCACAGCAAAATTAAGAGGGAAGGTATAGAGATTTCCTATAAATTTCCCCTCCCTACACATGCATAGTCTCCCCCATTACCAAATACACCCCCACCAGAATAGTATATTTGTTACAATTGATGAGCCTACACTAATACATCATAATCACCCCAAATCCATATTTTACATTATGGTTCACTCTTGGTCTTATACATTCCATAAGTTTGTCAAATGTATAAAGACACAATTTATTATTATGGTATCATACTAGGTACTTTCATTGCCCTAAAAACCCACCTATTATGCTCCATCTATTTATCCCCAGCAGCAATGAATGAATTCCTGTCGCTCCGCATCTTCACCAGCATTTAGTATTGTCAGTGTTCTGGATTTTGGCCTTTCTAATAGGTGTACAGTGGTACCTTTTTGTTTTGATTTGTTTTTTACATTTCTTGAATTCTTAAATTTGTATCTTCAGAGATGAAAAAAATGCTCGTAAGAGAGTGTTGATTTTTCAGGAATTTATAATTTTTCTGTTGCAAGATTATTATTTGGACTGGGCTTTATTTTCTTCATATATAAAATGCAGAATTTGGGCCCGATGATTTCCAGAATCCTAAATTATGCAAAGAGAAGACACTATTTTCTGAAATATTAGAGAAATTCTAATTTTTATATAGTCTTTTTAGTTCCAATAGAAATTGCCACCTCCTTTACCAGAGTTATACCTAAGTACATTTGTTTTTACACAGTATATTGTAACTATCCCTTTTTCGTACTGGTAGAATGGTCACGGAGATAGAGAAAGAAATTAGTATGGGACACACTTAATGTATTTTTCATTTTTCCAAATCTGTGGCTAGGTAGTATATAGCCTGTTTTCTATAGAAAAAAACACATTTCTTAAACTGTAACGTAGTGACTAATGATTACTGAAATTAGAATTATTAAAACATATTTGTAATAGAAACCTTTAAAAGTAATGAGGTTATTACTGATATTTTTCTAAAATTAAAGTTTTTCAGAGAAAATTTCAAAATAAATCACAGATTTTAATTCTAGTACAAAGATTAGTTGAATGGAAATTTCTACAATATGCATTGTAGTTTTCTTTGGAGTGGGGATTTAATTCATAATTCCAAAAATAGGCAGTGTGTCAGAGCTTGGGCTCTTCAGAAAACAGATCCTGAGACAAAGATTTTTGTCAGGATGGTTTACGGGGTAAAGCTGGAGGGATCGTAATTGTAAAGGGGGAGGAAAGCAGGATTGGACAGAACAAGAAGTTGAACTGCAATTCGGTTCCAACAGAGGCCCCAGCAAATCATATAGGAACTCTGGGCCTGGGATGGCCCTTCTGAGATGACCTAAAGTAGAACAAGAGGAGTCAGATTTATATATCACCGTGTTGACCACGTATTGAATGAGCACTACTGCCCCCTGGGAAGTTCTCAACCTTAATAAAAGCAGCTCCTCTCTGCTGAGGGAAATCCCTGGAGGGGGACTCAGCGGTGACATTTCACAGTCACTGGAAAAAAGCTTCAGTCCTGAAGGGCAGTCTGGGTGGCACATCTCTCATCCTATATAAATGCATTAGGTGAGTCTATGCACAGATAGGCAGCTTTTTCTTGGTTTTTGTTTCCACTATCATTCTTCCATATGAGATCTGTAGATCAGTGGACAGACAAGTAGACAGAAATACCTGAATCTTACTCATAGTTTTAGAGGTACAAACTTAAGCAAATGGTTTGGTTTTTCTAAGCCTCATTTGTAAAAATAAATTTTTATAACATCCACCTTACAATATTTTTCAGAAGTTGAAATAAGATGGTGCATGGAAAATTCAACCCAGTGAGTAGAAGTTCATATGTACTCAATAAATGGTCTCCATAATAGAATTTTCTTTTTCTTTTTTTTAGAATATTTAAATTGAAGGAAATTCATTGTATCTGATGAAAATAACATATATTAATATAACATATATATAACATATAGTTAGGGAGCCTGGGTGGCTTGGTTGGTTAAGCGTCTGCCTTCGGCTCAGATTATGATGCCAGGGTCCTGGGATCAAGTCCCACATCGGGCTCCTTGCTCAGCAGGGATCTTGCTTCCCCCTCTGCCTGTTGCTCCCCCTGCTTGTGCTCTCTCTCTCTGTGCCAAATAAATAAATAAAATCTTTAAAAAAAATAACATATAGTTAAATGATAGTAATAATTCTTAACTTTTTACTAAGTATTCCTATGTGCCTGGCACTATTCTAATTGTTTTATACATGATAATCGATGTTATCCTCAAATCAACTCTAAAATGTAGATACTGCTCTTTATTCCATTATTCAAATGAGTAAAACTAGGCACAGAGGAGTGACAGGATCTCACAGCTAGCGGGTGGTGAAGACAGAGTAAGAACAAAGGCTGTCTAGTTCTAAGCTGATAAACTAGTGTTAAGAGTAGGCATATCCTATCTGATACTGTATATCGAATTTGGTAGAGAAGCCTTAAAATGGGAGGAGTTGGGGTGCCTGGGTGGCTCAGTAAGTTAAGCATCTGACTGTTGGTTTTAGTTCAGGTCATGGTCTCAGGGTCCTCAGATGGAGCCCTGAGTCAGGCTCCCTGCTCAGTGGGGAGTCTGCTCACAGATCCTCTCTCTGCCCTTACCCCCACTCACATGCTCATTCTCTCTCTCAAATCTTTAAAAAATAAATAAATGAATAAACAAATAAATAAACAAATAAAATGGGAGGAGGTGATCTTGTGAACATAAACTCTTGAAAAAAATTAAGTACAGTGATGACTTTGATCTGGTTAGCAAGAAAAGAAAGACTAGAGTGCAGATTATTTATACCACCACATTATACATGCTATAAACCAAAGATACACATAGATGGCACACGGGGGAAAAATTACACCAAAAATTAATTTACACTTGGATCTCTTCTGGTTATCAGGATTACAGATTTCTCTTATGCATATTTGAAAATAGAAGTTCTATTAAATAATTTTCATATTGGACTACTTGTTTGTACTTACCCCCACCTCCCAGGGTTTTATACACTTTCCAAAGTGTAAACAGAGACATATAAATAGCTTTAACAGAATAAATTTCCAGATCCTTAACTTCCCCAAGTATTATTTCTTAAATTTGATCTGCTCAGGTAAATACACATCATTGGCAGCTGCTTTTCCCACTTCCGCTTCCTCAATTACCCCATTCCTAACCGTACAATGGAGCATAGTTTTTAAGCAAAAAATGACCTGTGGTACAAAACCAATGCAGGGTTCTAAATGTTGGTAGTGGTCTTATGAAGTGAATGAGATTAACGACGGGGTAGCAAATGCTTTAGTAACTCAGATGTTGCAATTCTTTATTTTTGCCAAAATTAAAGGAAAATCTAATCAACTTGCCAGCTGACAGATCATAAAATAATTTCTAATGATAGATCACTATGTGATTTTTGTTTATAATTCAAAAGGAATTCAAAGTCTTTGACATTTAGCAAGATCCAAATTATTTTATTTTGTTTCATTTTATTTATTTATTTTTTCGCCCAGGGTTCTTTTCTGACAAATTATGATTGATTCAACATTTTAAATCTTATTCGGCAGCCAGACTGTTTGTATTTTAATTCTAGCTTTACCAATTACTAGATGTATGTCTCTGTGTAAGGAATTTCACCTCTCTGTGCCTTACTTTTCTCTTCTATAAAATGGAGATAATAATAGTACCCATCTAGGAGATTTGTCATGAAAAATAAGTTTATATATCTAAAGCATGCAAGTCACTCTTTAAGCCATACTAAGAGCTACATAAGAGTTAGCTACTCTTACTACCATTGTAATTATTACTATAATTATTTGTATGTCAGGCTCATAAAGCTCTTTGCAGAATTGTCAGGAAAAACCTTTATGCTGTTTTCTGTATCCATCTCATTTTCTTGGGGAATATAACTTAAAGCATGATACTCTAAAAAATTAGAGGCCTGGAAATATTTAAATAAGAAAACAATTATACACAATAACTATTAAGCCAAGTATAAAAGCCAATGAATATTCAAATACTTCCTAATACAATTTTCTTTACAATCCTATTCTTTATTCTCTTTAACCTTCTCTAGGTGAAAAAAAAAAAAAAAAGTTTTGTCAAAAATTCTTTTTTGGACTGAATTAAGCAACGCAAAGGATGATTCTTTAGGAAAGAACTGTATTTTAACAGTTTAACCAATTAACTACACATTGAAGGGTATGGATGTATGCAAAGGCTTAGAGATGATGTAATAAGAAGAGAATAATTAAAGAAGAATTTGAAATTAATAAATAATTAGCTATTCACCAAGTCAGCCATGGATGTGGGCAATTAACGAGTTATATTATAGAACAAAACACAGGCTATTTTTGTGTTAGTGTTTCACTCAGCAGTTACAATCCAAGAATCCACATTTATGTGACCGTGAAGTCTCTGAAGGTATTAGTGATTGATTATAAGGGGCATCCTGAGCTCTCTAAATGGTACTTAGAAGGCCTTTATGAGTTGTTTCCCTCTTCTTGCCTTTCATGCTGTATGAATGAAGTGTCTAATAAATCACCTTTGAATAACTGTAATTAAATTACACAACAGATTTAAAACACATTTAATTTTCAATAGAAATAAATGTGTGTATTTCCATCTTTATTTTGAACTTCCTACATGTAAAGAAATATGCCTCAAAATGTCACACTTCTAATATCGTATCTTGGTTCTTTTTTTTTCTCGGTTCTTAAGATCAAGTAAAATATGTTGCATTTTCAAATTGTTTGCAGTGTTCAAGAAGTATATCATACACACACACACACGCACACACAGGCATGTGTACACACCTTACTCCCTGGCTATACTTTTCTTATGAACCACAATTTTAATTAAAAATGAAATGGTTCCCGGGTGCCTGGGTGGCTCAGTTGTTAAGCGTCTGCCTTCGGCTCAGGTCATGGTCCCGGGGTCCTGGGATTGAGCCCCACATCGGGCTCCCTGCTCCGCGGGAAGCCTGCTTCTCCCTCTCCCACTCCCCCTGCTTGTGTTCCCTCTCTCTGTGTCTCTCTCTGTCAAATAAATAAAAATCTTAAAAAAAAAAAAAAAAAAATGAAATGGTTTCCTTTAAACTGGTCAATTGCTTAGAAAATGTTAATTGTCTGGTGAGTTCTCACTGGGCACATTGTTAACTTTATATGGTGAGGACATTTTATTATGAACACTTGCATACTGTTCCTTTAAAATATCATTTTATCTCACTGAGAAACATTAGAACTCATAAAACTTTCAGCTTCCTCTGGGACTATAAAAGAGTATCTTGTATGGATTAATATCAATTTCATTGAAATATTTAGTAGGTGTCAATTGATGAGATTTTTATTTATTTTTATTTTTTATTTTATTTTTTTAAAGATTATATTTATTTATTTGACAGAGAGAGACACAGAGAGAAAGGGAACACAAGCAGGGGGAGTGGGAGAGGGAGAAGCAGGCTTCCAGCAGAGCAGGGAGCTCGATGTGGGCCTCGATTCCAGGAGCCTGGGATCACGACCTGAGCCGAAGGCAGATGTTAACGACTGAGCCACCCAGGCGCCCCGATGAGATTTTTTAATTGTTAAGAGTTATGAAAACAAAATCTGATGAAATACTTAACCATTACTCCAACTGACTATAAGGTTTTGTAATGAACTATAATTGATCAATCTAGGTCTGGTTATTAGCAGTAAAGTAATTCATCTGTAGACGTCATAGCCATTAATAGTTGCAGAAGAAACTTGAGTGAAATCCAGAGCCCTTTTACAAGAAATAGTATACAAGGAAGAAAATATGATCAAATGCTAGAGCTGGCATTTTGTTTTTGGAGCCTGAGACAGAAATATTTTAAAAAGACTTTAAACACAGCCAGGAGCTGGCCATTCATTCTATTTCTTGTATTGGTCAAGAGCCCACATTTATTTTAATATAGAATCTGGCATTAGGCTGATATGATCCTACTTTTCAAAACCATATAAACTTAGAACCAAAACAAAAAGATGTCCTATGCCACGAAGCACCTGGAGACTTGCTAGAATGCATATTCTTAGGAACCATGGGTAAATAATATGATTCATTTGATCTCAGATGGGACCCAGAAATCATCATTTTTAAGTTGTCCCATCAGGAGATTCTAAAATAGGGGCGCCTGGTGGCTCAGTCGTTAAGCGTCTGCCTTCGGCTCAGGTCATGATCCCAGGATCCTGGGATCGAGCCCCGATTTGGGCTCCCTGCTCAGCGAGAGGCCTGCTTCTCCCTCTCCGACTCCCCCTGCTTATGTTCCCTTTCTCGCTGTGTCTCTTTGTCAAATAAATTAAATCTTAAAAAAAAAAAAAGGAGATTCTAAAATAAATGTTCCATGGATTATTTTTGATCAACTATCCCTCTAAACTAATAATGTGTTTAAAATACCTATAATACTAAGGCTGTTTATCTTTAGAACTTAGAAAAGTGCCTAGTATATAAAGTTTCTCAATAAATATTTATTGAATGAATAAATTAATGCACATCTAATTTTTAAAAATGCTGTTGTTCCTAAGCTAACTAGAAAATGTAAACTTTTTATTTTAGAAAATGTAAACTCTAATAATTTCATAAAAACTTTAAAGTCAGTCTTGAAAAAACTGTAAACAATTTATTCTCTTTAAAAACAAACATCCTTTTGTGATTCTTAACGTGGCATTAAGCTTGGTTGAGCTTATAACTTAACAAAGCTTAACAATAGGTACACAGGCTTCAAATGATAGGGGAGTTGTTAAGATTCTGCTGTACAATCTCAAGAATAGAGATAAGATCAATAAAGTAAACCTTTGGAGAACTAGGAGGCTGATATTTATATAAACTGGGGAAATTTATGTCAACATTTTTGCAGCCAGAGATTTTTAAATGTCAAATAGCTATTCAAATATGTGATGAGACAACCTAGACCACAAATTTTTGATATTTGCTATCCTCCAAGTGTGCAATTTTCCAGCTTAATTATTTTTCTACCACTATCAGTCTGGAAGGTTTTAGCAATGAATCCATAACCAGAAAAAATACTTTTGTATTTGAGAGATTGAATTGTTATAATAATAATAATAATAATAATAATAATAAAGATATAAAAGGTGTTGGGGAAAATAGATGCTCTGCTCTCCAGGTTCATCCATCGGAATGCATTTCACATTCTAGTGGCTGAATAAAATTGGATTTCTTCAGTCACATGTACATAACCCAAACTTAAGAAGAACCCCCTGCCTGTATTGTTGTGACCTAAATACCCACTCAACAAGTCATTGTGGCCTTAAAGGAAAGCCATACATCCCATCTTCAACCCTATGGGCTTTAATCATAAGGTGAAAAGCATTGAGGTTATAGCTTCATAACAGTAATTCCATGAATCATATTAACTTGTTGGAAAAAAGAATTTGGAGCCAAATTAACACATTTGGTATTTATTCATTGAAAAATACAACAATAATATGCTTGTTTTTGTTTTTGTTCTTGTCCAGGTGATGGGGTAGGATAATATGAGGCCAATAAGTTAAAACACTAAAAAACATCTGCCCAAATTTCTCAGATTATAATTGAAATGTGAGATATTTTACTTGAATAAAACTTAAATTTCTACCACAAAATGGACAATTAATAGTACAAACAACTTCATGCATTTTAGCCAGTTTCTAAGATCTCCCTATAGTTCTTGCACTTATTTTTGTAATCTACCTACATCTACTCCATAACAAAGGTCAGTGCTGAAAAAAAAAAAAAAAAATTGATACAATTTTTTCCAATTGTATCAATTACTACAATTGGAAAAAATTGGAATAAAAGTTATCAATCAGCATGGCTGTCCCATTCTTTGCCTTTTGCCAGTCCTTAGCTAGACAAATAAGTGCGAATATCTACATAGAAACTTACTGAAACCCAATCATGGCTACACACATATTTAAGCTTAAAAAGAAATATACTCCAAATAGCAATAAACATTCTATCTCTCTAGCATCAGTTAATGTTACGCTATATATTTGCTCAGTCCATTTATTTATCTTTCTGAGCCAACTAGAGTATAAAAAGTCTTAGGATAATGATTATTTTTTATTTATCCCATTAGGTACCAGAAATTATTATGAAATAGCATTCACTTTATATCTTTGGATGTATGAATTCATTTTCTTATTCTTTTTAAAAGTCATATGTTTTATACTTCAACTGTGTTTGCTTCTCTTTCCAATTAGTAGCTTTAAAAAAATACTCTTTTATCCCAATTATGGAATATGTCCAGGCAAACAGGGATTAACTATATTATTTGTGTTAAAGAAACTTTCAAAATAAATCAATTTCTATTTAAAGCAATTCTCAACTTACTAAATTTTGCATTATGCCTAATTAAAAACAAGAAGAAGAATCGGCACCAGGAATATACCAAACATTGTGCACCTACTTCCAAACCATGGTGAAAAGCACAAAGCAGAAATATTTTACAATATCCCTGTTCTCAAAATGAAAGTTTTACATTGCTCTATTTTATCTTTTTTGTTGTAATTCCAGCAGAAACTGTGGCCTCTGCTGAATGTGGCCTTTGAATTCACCCGGGCCCAGCTGGATTCGCTCCCAGTAACCCAGGAGAAACTAACACTTCAAATAAATAAAAGAAACTAAATTTTCACTTAAACTCACCTGTGTGCACAGAAGCAGCTTTTCCCTCTATTAAGCAGAAATTTCTAAGAGTTGACAGGTACATTAGCCAGAGCCTCAGATACTTCAAAGACTTCTCACAATTTAAGGAATATGTGAAAAATTTTAATATAAAAGAATATCTGATTTTATCAATGACTGGTCATATAATCTAAATAATCATCTTGGAGTGTTTGTTCCACTGTTAAAAACAACAAAATGTGTAAATTATAAGTATTAGAGCTGAACAATGAAATGTATAAGATGTGTCATTCATTTTTAAAATAAACAGCAAATTTTGAACAAAAGAAAAACAAAGAAAATATAAAAAAGCCATATTTAAATAATTGATTTCACATTATTTTAAGTTTATATGTAATTTGTTAACATAGGGATGATAGGATATTTAAAGGGTGAAGAGCCTATACAGAAAATTTCCTGATAGCTGGGTGCTCATTAGAATCATCTGGTAGGTTTCCAAAAATAATTGATGTCTGGATTTCACCTTCAGATTCCAATTTGATTGGTCTGAATAGACTAGGTCAAAGGATGGAAAATTTCAGTTATGCAAAATGAGTAAGTTCTGAGGATCCAATGTACAGCATGGTGACTATAGTAACAATACTGTACTGTGTATCTGAAATTTGTTAAGAGGGTAGATCTCAAGTGTTCTCACCACAAGGGGAAAAAAAAGAATAAAAAAGGTATGTGAGACAATGCTTATGTTAATTAGATTGATTGTTGTGATTGTGTCACTATATATACATATATTAAAATATCAGACTGTACACCTAAAATGTATACAATTCCTATTTGTCAATTATAACTCAATAAAGCTAAAAAGTAGGGAGAAAAAACCTCCCAGGTGATTCTAATTCACAGTTCCTCTTGAGAACTGTGCTTCAGAATGAAGACCAAATAAAACAAAACAGATTATCTTCATATTAGTTGTTTTGTAAAATGTGTCACACTTCTATTCAATAAAATTAATTGTGTTTTGTGTTTTGACTGGAAACTTCCATAAAATATATCCTGGTAGCTTTTTTTAATTTCAGTATTGTTGCTGTTATGTTGATTATAAATTTATTTCAATTTACGAAGAAGGACCAAAAAAAAAAAAAAAATTGATGAATTCCTAATATATTTAGGTTATACATGGAGCAAAATATTCCATCCAGTTTTTATAGTCAGTTATTTATTAAGCTTCTAAACTTTGTGTGTGCTGCATCAACATTCTTTACCAATAAATAAATAAATCAAAAAGGGAAATTTCTAAATTTATATTTATATAAATATATTCTTTATAGAATAAATAAGTCAATTAAAACTGCATTAACTGTTAAAGCACAATTTTAATGAAAAATGACAGTTTTTCTCCTTGAATTGAGTAGTTTAACTGTTCATATAACCTATATTCACTAGATAACTACAAATTTCCTACTTACTCTGTACTCTGAAATGTTATCAAAAGAAATTATAGTTTCAGGTAACAGTTCTTGAAGCCAACAGGCAAAATGTACTTTTGTAACTTCTGTATTTTTTTCACCAATTACATTTTCAGTTCATTTACATTTTCATTCCTAATAGTTGTGGTATTCTGAATATGAAGACTGAATGCCTGTTACTTGAATATATTTAGCTTAGTATCTTATCATGGTGCACTTTACACTGAAATATCTTGATAATTAAAGTTTCAATGGGTGATTTCTTAAATTTATTACCTACATTATCATTTTATGTACATTTTAATTTACAACCTGAATTAGTAGCTTGCTTATTGTCATTAAGAAAAATAGAAAAAAATACTAGCAATTATAAGCAGTATGAGTTGATGTAAGCATTTTTGTTAGCCCTGAAGCAGTTCTGATAGTTTTATTGTCTTAATCAACTTAGTCAACTCTCTTTATTGCTCTTTGGAGGTGGTAGTTTTGAACACATGCTGGGGTGTTAGTTCACTGCTGCCAAATTAAAAATGATAATTCTCATGCGTGAAATAACTGTATGGACTAATGACCAAATATCTTTATAATGTGAGACACTCTTGCAGCAGGTGGCCAAACAATTATACACCATAACATAATATATCCCTAAAGTAAAGAAAAAATAAAGACACTTTGATACAATCAAAGCAAAGGCATTAGGAAGAATATATATATATATATATATATATATATATATATATATATAGACAGATAAGATCATCAATAATTAATAGAAACTGAAGATTTACTATTTTATTTTAAATAGTCAAAATAAAACCTCTATCCTAAATGTTTGATTCCACAGTATTTATAGAATATATATTCATTATTTTTTTTAAAGACTTCATTTATTTAATTGACAGAGAGAGACACAGCAAGAGAGGGAACACATTGTGCATGCATGAGAAAAGTGAAAACGTGACTAAAGAACCAAAATTATCAGAGTTCTTGACCTTGTGGAATTGACAGTCATTTTTCAGGGGATTTACCTCTGGTAAGTGTACCATTGGGTAGAAAAATTCTGAAAATTAAGACTGACTATGGCAAATAAATTTCTAGAAAGAGTGACTTGGAAGGTAGGCAAAGTATAGATCATGAAATGTGTTATATTTAAAGCTTAACTTTGAAATTTATCTTGAAAGCCAAGAATAGTCATATAATAAACTTAAATTATTCTTGCAGCAAGATGGAGGATGTATTTGAAGAAAGCAGATAGATTGATTAGGAGTTTTCTGTAATAATCCAGATTAAGTTTTAGTGTAGGCTATGAATGGCGATCAGAGACCAGATTCAAATAATTTATAGAAATTAGATGTACAGGGGTGCCTCGGTGGTTAGGTTGGTTAAGCATCTGTCTTTGGCTCAGGTCATGATCCCAGAGTCTTGGGATCAAGCCCCTCATTGGGCTCCCTGCTCAGCAGGGAGTCTGCTTCTCCCTCTCCCTCTGCCCCTCCCCACTGCTCACTCTCTCTCTCTCAAATAAATAAAATCTTAAAAAAAAAAAAAAAAGAAATTAGATGTACATAATTTTATGACAAGTTAGAGAAGATATTAGAATAAAATAAATAAGCAAACAAACAAACAGAAAAGGAACTAAACTCAGGGCATCTGGATGGCTCAGTTGGTTAAGCATCTGCCTTCAGTTCAGGTCATGATCCCAGGGTCCTGGGATTGCATCCCTCATTGGCCTCCTTCCTCAGTGGGGAGTCTTCTCCCTCTCCCTCTGCCTCTCCCCCCTGCTTGTGCTCTCTCTTTCTTTTTCTCTCACTCACTGTCTTTCTCATAAGATACATAAAATCTAAACAAAACAAAATAAAACAATAATAATAAAAAAAAAAGCTGGTGTAATCACCAGATATTAGTTTGGGGGTATATATATATAATGATGCTTTCACTAAATGATCAAATACTTCCAAAAGGAAAACTGTTATTGAGGATAAGAAATAAGTGTAATTTAGGATCTTGTTTCTCAGAGAGAGTTCTAAGGACCAATAGCCTTGGCATCACCTGGGAGTTTGTGAGAAGTGCCCAGTTTCAAACTCCCGAAAGACCTGTTGAATCAAAATCCATATTTAACACACTATCTAGGTAGTCCAAAATCACATATACATTTTGGGGCACTGGGTGGCTCAATCAGTTAAGCCTCTGATTCTTGATTTCAGCTCAGGTCATGATCTCAGAGTCATGAGATGGAGCTCTGCATATGGCTCTGCACTCAGCAGGGACTCTGCTTGAGATTCTCTCTCTCCTTCTGCCCCTCCCCCTGCTCTCTCTCTCTCTCATTCTCAAGTAAATAAATAAATAAGTGAAACCTTTAGAACATGTTAAATTTGAGCTGCTTATATCACACCAGGGTAGAGAGATCACAAGGTAGGTGTTGAAATCAGAAATACAAATATAAATATCAATAGAGAGCACAGAATGGGAGTATAAATTTGAGGAACATCAAGAGAGATAGCCATAGAAAGAACTAAAATTTTCTGAAGAAAATATATAGAAAAAGGAAATAGATTGGGTACTTTAACATTCAAAGAGAAGTTACATGAAGGGGCAATGCAAGAAGTTAAGAAGAAAGTCTCTAAAAGGAAATTGAGATTACAGTAATGTCATATAATTCATTCTAAGGGGAAGGAAAGAGAATCTTAGTAAGATTAATATTTTCACTAAGAAAGAATCTAATAAAGGCCCCCTGGATATGACAATCAGAGAGTTATTGGTCCACAATGTACAATGTACTTTGAGTAAAATAATAAAGTCAGAGAAGACATCACAACAGGTTGAGTGATTGGCAGGTGAGGAAGAGAATAAAAAAACTTCTTTGTGTCTTAGAGAGATAAGATGGTGGTTAGATGTGGTAAGAAATCTGTAAAATGGGCCCCAAGGATTTCTACCCTGTCATAGTGCTCTCCTCTTGAGTATGAGCTGGCTCTATTGAATGACTTTTAATGAATAAAATTTGGCTGAAGGCATGAGATGTCAATTATGAGATTATATATTACAAAAAGACTGTGATTTCCATCTTAGGCAACCCATCTGCCATTTTGTAAGTTGCTAGTCAAGTGATTCAGCTTGGAAGCAGAATCTAGCCCAGAGAACCCTTTAGATGCCTACAGTCCTAACCAATAGCTTAACTGCAGACTCTTTTTTTTTTTTTTTTTAAGATTTTTATTTATTTATTTGACAGAGAGAGAGAGAGACAGCAAAAGAGGGAATACAAGCAAGGGGAGTGAGAGAGGGAGAAGCAGGCTTCCTGCAGAGCAGGGAGCCCGATGTGGGGCTCGATCCCAGGACCCTGGGATCATGACCTGAGCCGAAGGCAGACGCTTAACGACTGAGCCACCTGGGCGCCCCTTAACTGCAGACTCTTGAGAGACCAGACACAGAACCATTCAGGCTGCACCCAAATTCCTGACCAACAGAAACTATCAGGTAACCAATGATTTTTTTTTTTCTTTCTTTTAAGCCAGTAAGATTGGGGGTAATTTTTATGCAGCAATAAATAATTATTTAAGAATAATAGTTATAATAGATATAGATAATACAGATTTTGGTACCCAGAATTGGGATGTTCCCCTAACATTTATGCAGAAGAGGCATTGGAACCAGAGAGAGGACGTTAAGGAGAGTGATCGTAAAGGCTTAAAAGTGCACTGAACACACCTCATAGGATGTAGGACTTTGAGGAGCCTGTGGATGAGTGAGGAAACTACTACTGAAAACTGAAGGAAAGTCAATCATTATTATGTAGTAGGAGAAATTTAAAAAACATTGTCTTCTGCAGTTATGCAGAAAGCTGAACATATGACTAGTTGTCTACATGATCTACCTAAGAAGATTTCAAAGCAGTGTTGAAGGTTCTGGCTGGCTTATTCTTGCTATTTAGAGTAAAGTGTGAGATGAAAGAAATAATTTGAGAACAGAACTCATAAAAGAAAGATGCCAGGTTTGATGATTTTAAAAAAAAAAAAAATCAAGTGCTAAAATTAAGAAAAGACTTCAGCAAAGATTAAATCCAGGGCACTACCAGGAAAATATGGTTATGAAGCTGAAGCTGAAGGTGTGACTGTGAAATCTTTTATTAAGACCTCAGAAAGATCAAAGGTGTACCTCAGAGTACTGTTCAGTCACATAAAACCTTTAAAAAGGTTAAGAGTGTGCTACCCAGGCCCTCTCAATCAAAGAACAGGGTCTCTATGAAGTGTAAGGGGCTGCTCCTATGGCTTCTCAACAGAAGCCATAGGTAGAGACGGACGTGTATCTAAGAGATTTGTTGGTATGTCTTCTATCTAATGGAAAGAACCCCAAAAAGATGTATGGAAGACCCACAAAGTCCTTTTAACATATATATGCAGAAACATTACCAGATTGAACTGAAAAAGAGTTATTTAGGCCCCCCAAACATCTATAGTCAGAAAGCAGCTCTGAGAGCAGACTAAGTGCTCAGAAGGCAAAGGATCTGGGAAGACCATCCTCCCTTAGTCTGTACTGACACAACCAGGGCCTTCCTCAAGTTGTACTGTAACCTTTTGTGAGAATCTGAGCAAGAGGCATGTAGTCAAGTCACACTGGATTTCTGAGTCACAAAAACTGAGATAATAATAAATAATAATGTGTATTGTTTTAAGTGGTTAAATTTTAGCATAATAGATAAATTACTGGTAGAGAGAGATGGACATTATATAGCATATTTGTATAGATGGAAGTTTGTAGGAAAGACAAGAGTATGGGTGTTTGGATTAATCTTGGTTACAAGATGTGGTATTTTTTTCCTGAGATAAAGAAGATGCAATTATTAATTTGGGGATAGATTTTGAGAATATACTTTGTGATGATCTCTATTTTCTTGAGAAAATAAGATATAGAGGACTTCTGCTTAAAATAACCGATTTGAGTTTGAATAAAAGAAATCTGGAGAGAATCTGGGAATGACCAAACCAGAGACAATACAAAAAATGGTCACAAAGTGCTGAAGACAAAACATAAATTAGGGCTAATACATTTATACTGCAGGATGGGTAGAATTGGAGGCCTTTGGGATGGATGGCTTACATGTAGCTTCAGAGAAAAAAGATGCTTTTCTTGACTCAAGAATAGGGACAAGATATTTCTGGATATTGCCAAACAAATATTGAAGTAATGAATTATGGGACCTATTGCAAATAAGAAAATGCATAAAACCTCAAGCAGGGAGGAGATGGTGGGGTCTAATACCTGATCTATTTGGATCTGGAGTGTAAGAAAAAGAAAAAATGTGATTGGAGACTGATTTTGAAGTTCGAGTGCTCAGAGTTTAAGGTGCATGGTCTAGCCATTACAGTGCAGAATAAAGAAAAAAGAAAGTATACTTCAATGATACGATATAACATGAGGCATGAATTTTATGGGTATGGCAGGGGTGATTATAGATTAAAAAGATGCATCAAAATGCTATGGACGATGACCAATCCCAGAGATTAGAAAATATGTAGATCATAGATCTGAAATATTTTATCTGCTCTGTGACTATACAGAGAAGAAGCAAATTCCTAGGACAATAGTTCTAAGTATTAACAAATTAATGAGGCTGCCTAGATGCTAAAATATCCACATTTCTGGGTCCTAAGAGAAATAATAAAAAATAATTTGTGTCATAAATGATATTTATTATAAAAAGATAAAAAGTATCTCTATGTGTATCTTTCTAATCTTAGTAATGTATATTTTTTGAAATATAAATATGTTTTATCATTACGAAAGCAACAGAGACAGAGAATTTGGAAAATGAATTTAAATGCAACAATATCATTTATCTCTGCATTCAGAAATGAAATTCTCTTGACATTATGAAATATTTTCTTTTAGCCTTTCATTCACTCACAAACTTAAATCCAGAAATGCATAAATATACATACATAAATTATTATTGTATATTTGATTTCATATCACTTTAAATGATTAATTATAACAGTGATATTTAAAATATTAAATTATATCATTGATATTTTCCTACATTGATATTTTCTTGCAGCTGAGCTACTTCTTTTAATAATTTATAAGTTTTTCATCACATAGATTTATCCTAATTTACTTAACTATTCTATTTTATCAGAAATATGGATGTTTCTATCATTTTTTAATTTGAAAGTAATATAAGTATGCTAATTTACACATCTTTAGGTGCAATACTATTTTTTAGGCTAAATAGTAGAAATGTGTTTGTGAGGTTATAGGGTATGATTGTTTTTTTCCTTTGAAGATAAGATGTAGGCTGCCGAAATGGTATTATAAAAGTTTTCCCTCGTATACTCTTCATCTTTGTAATAGTGATTTTTCTCAATTTGTCATGACCATTATTGAGTATATAGAGTATATATAGTCCTGTTATCTGGCACCATAATTACCAGTGGCTTTTAGTTAAATTGAAAAAAAGAAAGTAGCTGTAGTAAGAACCACAGGCAAATGAATTGAGTTGAACTCAGCATTATTAAATTACATGTTAAATTTTGAAACAATATATGTGTCACCTTCATGCCTAATGTCGGGGCTTGATTTCTGCAGGATGGGCTGTTGGAAAGGGAAGATGAATGTGAAGTGGGGGAGAACAAGAACTACTGGAACCCCACAAGCAAATGTAGGAACCCCCGTAAGGACTGGACCTTGTATCAGTTCTTGCTAACTTGATGTGGATGTTCTACAGGAGAAGCTGACATCCTTCTCAGAGCTAAACACACACTTGACCCAGGAATCAGTCTGAAGGATTGGAGAAGGTTGAACAGTCACAGTCTGAGCTCCATGCCAACAAGGTAAGTCATCAAATTACTGACAACGTGAGTCAGCTACAAAAGTGCCCAGCGACCCTGACCTGAACTTCGGAGCATAAAAAAGCAACATGGCTGCTGCTTTCCGGCAACCCTCTAAACCTAGCTCAAGAATCTTTCTTGGCCTACCTTAACCAGAAATATATGGGAAGGAGAATTCTGGGAAGCCGAGTTCAGCCGGGCAAAGCTGACATGTATATAGCCAACACATACAGTCAAGGTATTTTTTCCAGATTATTACTATGTTCTTTTTTGTTTTCTTTCTTTTAAAGATTTTATTTATTTATTTATTTGAGAGAGAGAAAGAGAGAGAGCGCGCACAAGAGGGGGGAGCGGGAAAGGGAGAAGCAGACTTCCCGCTGAGCAGGGAGCCTGATGCGGGACTCCATCCCAGGACTCCAGGATCATGACCTGAGCCAAAGGCAGTCGCTTAACCAACTGAGCCACCCAGGCGCCCTACTATGTTCTTAACATTATTATTTTCTTACATAAATCATACTTTCTTTGATTTCAAATTTTGATTTAAAGGGTGTACCTAATAACACTTAAATAATAATTTGAATGCAGAATGTTCCTAAACTTTTAAAATACACATTGCCCAATATTTTATAATCTTCTTGTCCTCCTCTCAAAATGACATCAATGATTTTTTTTTAATTTGACATTATTAGGTTATATAAAATAATTTGTTTTCACAGAAACAACAATGCTCTTTCTTTTTCATTTACATTTTGTGTTTGTGATTGTTAAATAAATGAAGTATTTGTAAGAAAATGTGCCACCAGTCTAAACAGACTTGGGAACAATACAACGGAATGTTGTTAAGCACACAACTCTTGGTGGGAGGAGAAGTTGCTGTGTATCCGCTTCACTGAAGGCCGCCTCCTCTAGGGGACTTCCTATGCCTGGGAGTGGGGTGGAGTCAGTACTGTACAGGTTCCTCCGTGGGTAGCACAGGTTCCTTTCCAGCTGCTGGCTTTGGGAGGGCAGAAATTGTCGCAGGATGAGAACCTGGCCTTTAACGAATGTGAGCTGGTGCCTTCAGTCCTACTGACTTTCTCCTGGGACACAACTGGGCTAAAGGACATGAACGTCATGGGTGCCAAGCCACACTCATCTATTTTGAAGCTCGAACTTCTGTAGGCTATCAAGAAACTCTTCTGAAATAAAAGCAGGGTTGGCCTCACAATAAATGCATAAATACTAAAATAAAATAAAATAAAAATATCACTAATAATATATTCATTATGAGGCTATAACTGACGGTTAGATTTAAACAAGTAGACAAAAAGAAATGGAATTAGTAGTTCAAAGGCATTTTCATCCTAAATCTCTAACACCAATTTTTCAGTCTGAAAAAATATTTTCAGATATGACTGCAACAATGGATATTAACATCATATTTAGTTTTTATACAAAATTTGTTTTAGTGAATATTTATTTCTTACTATAGAAAGCACTGAAAAAGATTGTTGAATAAAATAGAGTGGAGTTTACACTATTTTAGGGAGTGAAGAGCAATGTATAAGAATAAGAAACATGTATCATGTATATATAAGAATATAAGAGTATAAGAATATAATATTCATAAGAGAATAAGAAATATATATATCATATCACAAATAAGAATATATGTCATGTAAAAAGGAAGATAATTAAAGTGTAACAATTTAGAGTGAGATAGTGGCTAATTTAAATTGGCGGGCTTTTAAGATGAATAAGACGGAGCCAATGAAGCAAAGAATAGAGAAAGAATATTTTCTATCTGGAGTTCCTAATATTGAAATAGTATTCATGTTAAAGATATGATAAGAAGGTAGGTATGGCTGGAGTATAGTAGAAGAGTAGGAGAATAATATAACATGAGATCAGACAGGCTAATATAAACGAGATCAGGATAAGGAGTTGGGATTTTATTCTAAGAGTAGGAAAGCCATTGGAAGGTTTTATACAGAGCAAATATTTAGGCATTTAAATTATCACCCTGGCTGCTAAACAAAGAACAGGTAGTAGGGAATCAAAAGTGGAAAAAGGGAAGCCCGTTAGTCTTGAGCTGCCGTAACAAAATACCATAGACTGGATGGCTTACACAACAGAAGTTGGTTTCTTATAGTTTTCAGGGCTGCGAAGCCCAAGATCTGGGTGCCCGCAGGGTCAGGTTCTGGTGAGAGGTCTCTATCTAGCTTGCAGATGGTGCCCTTCTGGCTGTGTCCCCACATGGCTGAGAGAGGAGAAAGTAAGCTGATTGCTATCTCTTCTTATAAGGTACTAATCCCATCATGAGGGCTCCACCCTCATGACCTCATCTAAACCAAATTACCTCCCAAAGGCCTATGTCTAAATATCATCACGTTGAGGTTAGAGCTTGAACATACGGCTGGGGCAGCGTGGCGGTAGGAGAGAACAGGGGAAAACTCAGTCCATACCACTAAAAACAATTGCAATAGTGTGGGTGAGAACAGATGATGCTGAATATGAACAACTATTCAAATAATTTTAGTTGGGAAGGGGAATGGAAAAAAAAATGGGGATATAGCTAAGGGGAGAGTGAGGCCAGAAGATATTTATATCTTAATTGGAGATAATAGTGCATATTTATATACTGATGGAAATTATGGCATGGAGGAGAAGAAATCAAAGATGCATGAAAGAATAATCAAAGGGCATAAGTGGAGAAGACAAAAATAGATAGGATCCCGAGCAAAGCAGATGCCATCGACAGGAGCAGGGCAGGGATCTGTAGAAATAGGGCTGAAAGCAAAGGATATACATGTAGATGGACAGAAATTGGAGATTTGGTGTGAGGGTGAGAGATTTCCCAAAGGATAGTCATATAGTACCTTTCCACAATTGCAGGAAGTTTCATCGTACAGCACTAATCTAAAAGATATTTATCATCCTAAGATTATAGAAATATTCTCTTTCATTTTCTCTTAAAATTTATCTTTTACATATTATTTTTTATTTTAAATCTGAAAAGTACTTTTATACTTCATATACATTAGTAACTAATTTGATTTTCCCAATAATTAGCCAATTATCTTTAATCCATGTATTAAAACCCTCATCCTTTCACCACTTCATTAAAATTTAAGCTTAGTCATATACAATGCCACTCTTTTGCCTATGTGCATAGGTTGCATTTATAGCGTATATGAAATATATAAATATATATTAACATCTGCCATTAGGTTTTTTGTTTTTGTTTTTGCTGTTACGTTTCAAGTCATTTGTATTTGATAATCCATTTGTCCTTAATCCGTGATACATTTTTTATTGCTATAGATTATACTTTAGCATGACAATTAACCTGTCTTTATTTCCCCTATTCAAAAAGTTATCAGCTTTTCTGCTATATTTTCCTCTACTGATGAACACTTGAATAAGTTTGCTATGTTCCAATGTATGGTACATATATTTTAGAAAAGTTGTGTTTGATTGGTATTTTATTATATTATAAGTTACTTAGGAAATATCACCATTATATTATAAGTTACTTAGGAAATATCATCATTTTAATGCTGTGATAAGTCTCTTAATTTATCAGGAACTCTTATTTGATTAAAATTTATAATAATTCTGGGCGCCTGGGTGGCTCAGATGGTTAAGTGTCTGCCTTCGGCTCAGGTCATGATCTCAGGGTCCTGGGATCGAGTCCCGCATCGGGTTCCCTGCTAAGTGCAGAGCCTGCTTCTCCCTCTCCCTCTGCCACTCCCTCTGCTTGTGCTCTTCTGTCTATCTCTCTGTCAAATAAATAAATAAAATATTTAAAAAAAAAAAAAAATTTATAATAATTCTCTATTCATAAATCCAACATGTTTCATTCCTAAGTTTTTAATAGTTGCCCTCCCCATAATAAACATCATATATTATGTTATTAATTTTTTATTATTGTATGTTGATTTTCTATGCAAATAACATACTACATGTATCATCTTTTTAATTTTCATGATGTAACATCATCTTGGGTTTTCTTTTTTTTAAGATTTTATTTATTTATTTGACAGAGAGAGAGACAGAGAGAGAGGGAACACAAGCAGGGGGAGTGGGAGAGGGAGAAGCAGGCTTCCCGCTGAGCAGGGAGTTTGATGTGGAGCTCGATCCCAGGACCCTGGGATCATGACCTGAGCCGAAGGCAGACACTTAATGACTGAGCCACCCAGGCACCCCTACATTGGGTTTTCAAGGTGAATAACTGTACTATCTCCCCCCCAAAAAACCCTACAAATGATTAAAACAACTTCTGATAATTACATAATATATATAGTTTTTCCTTTTCCTTGGCTAAGATTTTAATTTCCTTTTGAATGTAGTAGAGGGATTTCTATTCTTTTATTTCCAACTAGAATTTTTTTCTTTAAAACTATTAAATATTATTAATCAGACTAGAGACCTTCTTTTAATACTTATTAAGAGTGAAATTGGAAATGAATATTATTATGTTTAATATAATATTTTGAGGGTACCTAGCAAAAATATATTATTAGTAAATTTTATGCTATATAATGTAAAATTTTAATATCATAAATTAGATAAAAGTATTTCACGATGTGAGAATATCATTTGAAAAATATTCCACATCTTTCTCTTTCTTGAACCATTTTTAAATTTTTGTTACAGAACAATGGTGGATAATTCTTTCAGTTACATGGTAAACATCCGAATTCTTGCCTGTATAAAAATATATTTTGCCTTTGGACTTGAATACTTGGTTTCCTTGATGTAGAATTCTTTGTAAAAGAAAGTCTCCTAGAGAAGGTCGACTTACTCAGTTTTATCATCTGGTCAAAAAAAAAACAAAAAATGCTGGTGCTGACCTAATTATCCTTATTTTTCGACAAATTTCCTTTTCTTTCTGAAAATTTTTTTGACTTTTAATTTTTTATTTGTTAATTTCTATTTTATTATTTGATTTTATTTTTGCATTTAATGTCTGAAATTTCATCCCTCTAGCCATAGGTTGCTCTGAGGATTTATTATTATTATTACTATTATAATTTATTATTACAATGGATTCCTTCACATCATTTTTCCTTTCTCTCACTATGAATTTTCTTTTATATAGTTATGAGCAAAATTAGTCTGTTCTCTTTTTCATAACCTTTCTGTCACCCTTCACATCACTTTTGCCTTTTCCATCTGCTTCTTAGAGAATGCCGTGACTCAGGCTCTCAGCACACAGTACACTCATCAGTTTTGTCCATCATTGTTTTTAATTCTTCTAGTGGGACTTTGATATTTTTTTAAATTTTCACATCTTCTGTTTCCTTTAAGGCAGTTCAGCTTTATTATTTATTTGGATTTTGATTTTTTATATTGTAATATTTTATACATGTAATATAATATATGTAACACAGCAATAAGCCATAAATCACAACATATAATGAACAAAAACAAAACAATAATCAAAAGCCAAAGCTGCTTGTGTCCCTTTCTCAAATCCCATTCCACTGCCCTTATGCTTTGAATTTTTATTATTTATTCTTTTGCAATTTTTTTAACTGAATTGTCAACTGTTTATGTAATTCTAAATATATTGTTAAAAATTAAAAAAACATAGTGTTATATACCCTCTGTTTTTCATTCAGCTTTATGTTTCTAAGATCCATGGGTGTCGTATTTACCTTTTTCTCAAGAGTGTGTAAAACTCCACTGTAAAAACAGTCCCCAATTTTTTACCCATATCCAGTTTATGAACAAGTGGTTTGTGTGTCTGTTTTATTTTGTTTTTGTTTACTCTTTCAATCAATGATGTTCATGTCTCTTCATGCACATATTTAAGAGTTTTGTAGATAATAGACCTTGGAATGGAATTTTCACATATTTTCAGTTTCACAAGATAATACTGGTTGTTTTCCAAGTGTTACACTAACTTGAATCTAATGCTTGAATTATTATAACTCCATAATCTTGTACATTTTAAAACCAATAAAAACCATACCATTCTTAATTTATTTTTCAAAAGCATCATAGCTAGGTTTTTTGCATTCATTCCCCTGTTTACATTTCAATATTCCATGTCAAGTTATTGTGATTTTTGAGCAGAATGCCATTAAACTTTGCAATTTATCTTCCCATTTATTTCATGAAATGCCTCATCATTTATCTCGATATTCTTTTATGACTATCAAGGACATATTATAGTTCTTAGTAGCTCATTTCTACTGTATTTGATTCATTGTTATTACATATCCAGATTTCTTTCTCCCTTCGCACTTTATAAGAATATTTATTGGGGTGAATCACTTAAATCATATCACAGAATGCTACATGTTTGTTGTTTGCTCATCTGTTTGTTCGAATAATCCAATCTCAACATAACCCCTGAAAGGCCAGCACTTGATCTTTGAGCATTTTCCACATGATCCTGACTTTGTGGTAATATCCCAAAAGCAGACCCCACCCAGGACAAAAATACTGTATTCCCTTGAATCATCCCTTGTTCATTTGGCAGCTCAGGTAAGAGTCCAAATCTGACTCAGTAGGGGTATGGATTTAATCTGAATATAATATATATAAATTCTCTTATATTGATGTAATCATGGGATAGCACTTCCTTCTCAAGCCTGGTCTCTATGGGTCAAAAAGAGATTGTTTGGGTAGGAAGGAGGAGGCACAGTATTTTGCATCTCAGCCAAATTCATCTCAGCCAAATTCAGTATTTTACAATATAAAGATCTTTCTATCACATCAGAGTTTTGTTTGGATATACAGTCTTTCACATTTCCTTACAAGCCTGCCCACTTCTCAGAAAGAAAACCAAAAAACATAGGCTCTCTCAATTTTGTATGCAGAGAAACTTCCTTGCTCTTTTGAATGGGGCTTTTTTTCCTATATATTACAGAGTAATTTTATTTTTTCTTCCATATCATGTTGAATCCATTGCTGCTTTTAACAGGCTTAACCAAAGGTAAAGAATGGGTAATGAGGTAGGTGTGGCAGACACTCTTCAATTTGGTGGCATAAGAGATCAATCATGAAAGACCAGAATAAAAAGACCATCAACAGGAAAGAACAAAATGTGGAGAGAAGAAATGCTGTCTACATTCTCAGAAAACAGTCATGTGGAATGATACAAATTACTACTTTTTTTCTAAGTATGCTGCATTTATTTACAACAAAATATTGAACACAAAACAAAAAATGACTTCAAAAATCAAAGCAGGTGAACATTGCAATTGCTGGGTTTGGAGAGGAAGATTCCCCTTTATTAGATCACCCTTTCCTAAAAGCAGCATGGATGGAGGACTTGAATCATGATTACTGTCAGTAATGTCAAAAGGAGCAGAGATGAGGGACAGCAAGAAAAATTCAAAGCAGGATAAGGGTGCCTTTTATGAGTGTCTGCTCTGTTGATTCCTTAACGTTAAAAGCAGGAACTTAATGCAATATCCAATTGAAATATAATCTGGAAGAGAGAAAACATGTCCTACATATCTCTAAATCAAAGACTTCAACTATAACTTTAGAAAATCCTACTCAGGGAAAAGGCTAACCAAAACAACTCTCTAATTCTCTCCTGCCAAACAAGAATAACCCAGGCTCTTGGAAGGTGAAAACACAAGGTTCAAACAAGAGCTTCTGAATCTGTAAGTTTTGAAGTACAACACCGAATTTCAGAGTCAATAAGCCTTGCTTCACTAATTTATATACATGTTAATTATTTATTCTTCCCAATTTATCTTTTAGTTGGAAATGCAAAGAAACAATTTAGAATTTGGTATCAGTGGTGAGAAAAGTCTCTAATGACTGGTAAGTTTCTTGTCATTCTGTACTAAAATTTGTTTTCAAATTTCAGGTGTTCCCATCACATCTGAAATTCATCACTTATTTAGAACAATCAAGAAGGACATCTCTCTGATGATTTCCCTCTCATGTGTTTCCTGGTCTAAATTTCCTCTGTTGAATTATTTTAAAATGGATTTTGAAAATATAATAACCATTATTATTGTTAATACCATTTATAATATGCCCTAGATGGGATTTACCTATTTTCAGCTGCCATCTTCCACAAATACAGGGTGAAAGTGGTATACATATCGTTTTGCATTTAAACACCTGAGCAAATGTATTCATGATTTTTTTTTTTTTGCTGTAGACAAAACCATGAAATTGAATGCTTTAAGAAATTATTATTCCTTTTACAAAAGATCAGTGTTATTCAGTGTACTTTTGCATATATCAAATGTGCAAACTTACAAGGTACAATTAAAGATTTTATTCTCCAATGTGGGAGAAGATTTACAATTCTTTAAACCCACCCCCAATTCACACACACACATAAAATATTCAATGTGTGTATTGTGTCTAGTTTAACATTTTAAGCACCGATATTCTTTCATAAACTGTATTTTTAATGCCATTTTAAATGCATGTAGCAAAACAACATCTGTTTACTATCCTTATTTTAAACTTTATACAGATAGTTAAAAAAATCTTAAACCTGCACAAGGTATTTTCAGTTATAGTAACATTAGGCATGTATGACAGAGGTGTTCAACTGCTTACATTTTCACACAAACGTGGAAATGGAAGCCTGAGGCAATGTGAATAGCAGCTCTTCAAACTTCAAAGGATCTGTGAAGGATTCTTGCTCTGCTCTCACCATCATGAATTGGCCTATGCTTGGGGGGCAATTAAAATTAAATAGCCTCTGAACAGAAAAAAGTGAAAAGCTCTAGTTCTGAGTATGAGCATACTCTGTCACAGTAGTGGCAAAGGAAATGTGTTAAGAAAAAGCAAAATAACAGAACAGAGAGGGACATGACATTTTGTGTTTAGACTGTATACTTTCCAGGCAGCATTTAACTGTAAGCATATACCTTCATGTTTCCTATTCTTTTAGAATAAATACATATATGTGGTATATTTATATGTATATAGGCACACACACATATGTATATAAATAATCCTTAGTGCACTATTACAAGATCAGTGCATCCTTGGAAATTAATCCTTCAAGCACGTTAAGCAGATACAGTTCCTCACTTTGGCACTGTAAAGAAATCCGTTACATTAGGGCACCTGGGTGGCTCAGTTGGCTAAGTGTTGGACTCTTGATTTTGGCTCAGATCATGATCTCAGGGTCGTGAGATGGAGCCCTGTGTCAGGCTCTGCACTGGGCAAGGAGCCTGATTAAGATTCTCTCTCTCCCTATCCCTTTGCTCCTCTCCAAAGCTAAAAAAAAAAAAAAAAAAAAAAAAAAAAAAAGAAATAAAAATATCGCTTAGATTAGTCACAAAATTATAAGATGCCTATTAAAAGTATAATAAATTCTCACTTTTTTTTGAGATTACATACATTAGAATGGATAGTGTGTTCCCTTTCACCACAGTAAGAAATAAAGTTAGCTCTGCCCTATCAAGAGTTTGAAATGGTGTTATATTCATAATGCCAGCATTCAGTAGTTGATGTATATTTAGTCAACTGAAAGGCAAAAGCAATTGAGAGGCCTGGAGCAGGAGATATGAGCCTAGGCCCATGAGAGAGTTATTCTTCAACAATAAGAAAAAAAAAATGACACGATGGTCAACCCAACAAACATATATGGGATCTAATCTCAGAACTTTCACACACCAATGAAATATTTATATGACTTCACCTACAGTGCTGTAGTCCAATTTTTTCTAAGATGCCATCAATTTTACAATTTTGTCAGATTGTATCCAAAATTTCCCTGTATTCCTCTTAACTCCAACCCATCTCAAACACACACATTCAAAAACAGAAAGGAGGTTGAAGAAGAGGAGAAGGAAGAGGAAGAAGAGAAATTAAAAATGATGAAGAAAAAACTTATACCTGATTGTCTAGGAAAATGGAAAGTGTTAAAATAAGGGAGTGCAGAAATCTAAGCTTTGCACAGCAAGTTAGCACAAATTTATAACCAGAGAATCTCTCTGGGAAACATATTTTTTTTGAACAGTGCTGGAAATCATGGTTACCAGAAGAAGCTAAAACTGATTAAGAACATTATAAAATAAAGTATTAAACTGTTTTCATATATTGATTACATAATATTGTAATTTATATGTATTACATACATATTGATTATATTGATAGTATTTTTTATCTGAATCCCATTATTACAGTATTGCCTTTATGTAAGATTTTTGCCTCTGTACCCCCGTGTATGTTTCTCTTTCCTCAACCTTACCTTTCCTCAGAGAAGATTCTGGGTTTTTTTGTTGTTGTTGTTTGTTTTTTTATTAACATATGATGTATTATTTTTTTTCAGGGGTACAGATCTGTGATTCATCAGTCTTATACAATTCACAGCTCTCACCATAGCACATACCCTTTCCAATGTCCATCACGCAGCCACCCCATCCCTCCCACCCCCTTCCCCTTCAGCAAGCCTCAGTTTGTTTCCTGAGATTAAGAGTCTCTTATGGTTTGTCTCCCTCTCTGGTTTTGTCTTGTTTCATTTTTCCCTAAGATCCTCTGCCTTGTTTCTCAAATTCCACATATCAGTGAGATCATATGATAATTGTCTTTCTCTGATTGACTTATTTCGCCTAGCATTATACCCTCTAGTTCCATCCATGTTGTTGCAAATGGCAAGATTTCATTTTTTTGATGGCTGCATAATCTATTGTGTATACACACACACATCTTCTTTATCCATTCATCTGTTGATGGACATCTAGGCTCTTTCCATAGTTTGGCTATTGTAGACGTTGCTGCTATAAACATTGGGGTGCACGTACCCCTTCGGATCACTACATTTGTATCTTCGGGGTAAATAGCCAGTAGTGCAATTGCTGGGTCGTAGGGTAGCTCTATTTTCAACTTTTTGAGGAACCTCCATACTGTTTTCCAGGGTGGCTGCACCAGTTTGCATTCCCACCAACAGTGTAGGAGAGTTCCCCTTTCTCCGCAGAGAGGATTTTGTTTGATAAAATCAAAATTAAATTTTGAAAATTCAATGAGTTTGTGTAAATGCTTAGTAAAGCATTACTTACTGGCACAAAGTATCATTCATTAAATGGAGGTTGACATTACCCATTGTTTTATATTTATTTGTAAACAGGATTTTAAAAAATATTTTAAGAACCTCTATGTTCAATGTAAAAAAAATTGGAAAACACAAAAATATATAATAAAAAAACAATAATTATTGCACATCCCAGGATAAACACTGTTAACAATTGTTATATTTCTTTTTTTAATTTATTTTTCCAAATGTCTATTTGCATGTAAATACATGATTCTAAAGTTTAAATATATTGAATATACATTTAGTATTCTGTCATAGTTCATAAAATATTTATTAAAATTTTTCTTGGTCTTGATACTTTTTCAAAAGTTTTCTCTTATTGTTTAAAATGAATGTTTATTAGAAACTACTTGTGCTTGTATATATCTATATGTCATATTCATCTTGAAACATGGAATATTTTTTACTGTATTGAAGGTGATAGAATTATGTACTAAATGGCTCTTTTTATTCCAAAATTCTTACATAGTACAATATTTTTTAGTAAATCTGTAACCTTATGAGTTCTGAATTCAGACTGTCAGGGCTTGATTATATCAATTATTAGCTGTTTCACTTTGAATTCTGAACATCCCTTTTGCACAGGTATTATCTGGAAAAAAGAAAAAACACAGCTCATAGAAATATTGTATAATTAAATAATGTAATCATTCATAGTATTTATTAAGTTACATAATAAATGCTCAATAAAAGTCATCAATATGCCTAAGGTCATTTCCTCATATATACTTTCAAAAACAAATTAATCAATCAATTAATTAATTAATAAGAGAAATTATAATAATATTTTAAAATGTATGCTTTGGTTAATCACGTCCCTTGTTTTGGAGTAAACTATAATTTAAACTTTTCTTTGTATTTATTTATTGGCAATCTTTCTGAAACTCTATATACATCCTCTGCTAAACTTCCTCCCTTTGCTATAACTGCTCTCTAAATTTTTTGGTAGTTCACCTATGATGCCTTCTTTGAAAAGTGTCATTTTCTCTTTCTGACCATTACTGTACAACTTTTCTGTGGGTAACATGGTATCAGTAAACATTCTCAATATTACCAAGAACATACTTAAAATTCAACTTGGTTTCCTATTTCACAAGTTTAGTTGGTAGTCACTGTAAATAGAAAGGTCTATAAAATAGTTTCATTCATTTTGTTTCTCTAGAGTTAAACAGAGAAAAGTATTCATATACACACACACACATACACACGCAGAGCTATTGAAATTCTCATAGGGTAGATAGATGCAGACAAACATGAATAATGCAAAGACACCATCTCTGAAGCAAAATGAGCATCAAAAGATGTGAAATCAGTTAACTCTAAGGAACAATGAAACGGTAGGTAGCCTGAAATATTTAAATTAAATCATATTCTAATATGCAATATACTCCCTGAGAGAAATAACTGAAGAGGAATTAGCTTTTTCTGTCCTCTGGGATACCATTCATTATGTACTTGAATTAAACAAAAAACATATTTATGGGATTATATATCTGTTTATTCATATGTATGCATATAAGGTAGATGCTTTCATTTGCTATTACTGTTGTAACAAGTTACCAGAAATGTGGTGATTTCAGAAAAATGTAAATTTATTATTTCACGGTTTTTAGGTCAGAAGTACAGTGGCAACCTTAATTTCATCTACAAAGTCTCTTTTGCTATGGAAAATAACATATTCACATGCATAACATCTGGCAGTGAAGGTCAAGGAAGCCAAAATCTTACCCATCATAGCAAAAGAATCTTAATCTTTCCTACATACATTTAAAACATATTTTATGAAGTGTAAATTGTATGACAGGAAACATGTTAAAGATTTTACCCAGATTGTTTGATTTAATGCTTACAAGGTATCTACTAAGTATTATTACAGATATTTTATAGATGACAACGCATCTTTTCAAAATGATTACCAACTTGTCCAAAAACACAAAAGGAGTTTAGGATCAGCCTGAATTTGAACCGAAGTGCAGACATCTAACTACTCTGCTTTTTTAATTTATGTAACAACAAACAAATATTCACATGCAGAGTCTTATAAGTGAGCTCAGTTTTAATATGAATTAATGAATCAATTGTGTAATTAATTTTTGAATATGTGGATAGATTTAATAATAATATTACATGTAGACCCGTCATGACCACAATTACACTCAGACACACACATGTACATACACATACATACACATATGATGTTGTTGCCAAAAGCTATTATTTTAGAAAAAAAGTTTATTATTTTTGAAACAGCTATATAAATCCCCCAACAAATCGTTGTAGTTAGATCTAATTTTTTAAAAGTTTTTACAAAGCATTGGAACATTCTCCTTGAATTTTATTTCCAGTGAAGTGTAAGAGTAAAATTCAAAGACTCTTTACAGTGTTCTACTTTTTCAAACGTATGTTCTGATTATCTTTACCTCTATTTTTGTAGCTCCCTTGTATCAGCACATTAAAACTGCAAATTTATTAGAGAAAATGGTAAACATATAGAACTTAGAGTCTACTAAGTCTTGGTTAGTGCAATTACATATCTTCCTTATGTCACCAGGAGCAAATGATTTTTAATCGCCTAGTATTGCCTATGCATTTCAGATAATACTCATTCATGATCATGGGACTTGTGCATGGACACAAGAAAAAAGAGAGTTTTAAATAATTTATTTTCCGGTAAATAATCATGCTGTTTGTCTCATCTGATTTTACTCACTTTTATCCTTGAAAGTAGCTAGGCAAATAGATTCTCAAGCTTGTTTACCTTTGCCCTACACTTGACATATATAGTGCTCTTATGCTGTCAGTTATACCTCTGTGTCCTTTCAAAATACATAGCAGAACCTACGGCCTCACGTATCTATGAACACAGTCAGTGTCTGTCATGCTTGTTACCCACAAGACAATGATACTGCTCAAGGGAGGCGGTAACATTGCTGCTCCTTGGTTTTTATCTGTCTGGAAGTAAGAGTTGCTTGCAGAGAAGAGTTATGTTGGATTCCATTTGCTTGTCAGCTTTGTCACATCTTTTTCTTCTGGCTATATATTTTGTGATTATGTTTTCATCATTTTCTGCTGATTATATTACTGAGAGTCATTTCTACAGTGACAGTTTCTGTTTGACATTAATTTTAACTCTGAATCTGAGTTTGGGGACAAGTAATGAAAATTTGGAGAAGGGAACTGTTCTTTTTATGATACACAATTTTCTTATAAATTAGAAGTCCATTGCATAGTTCAAAATGACCCCAAATTATATGCAGCATTTATTCTGGGGGTTATAAAATTGTGCACACAATTTTCAGTGAATTAGTGTTATATTTTATGAATGTATTTCCCAATCATTTGGTATTATACAACTAACTTTTTGTTGACTTGTTCTAGTTGTATAATAAAGTACAATAAAACACAGGTATAAGACAGGTCAGACTACTGAATCTGTCATTCCTGTCTTAAATGGTAATAATATTAAATACTACAGATATTCAAATTCTTAAAAATTCCATCAAAATTTTAAAAGAAGATGTCAGGAAACACTAAAAGCTACATCATTTTAGTTGATTAGGGATTGACTTTAAATAAAATGGAAATTATTTTATTCTGTTTTTATCATCACATATGATCAAGTATGCACTGAGTATTTGTACTGTTATTTTAGAGGCATTCAATATGAAAAGTTGTTTTTATCATCTACATAAATCTTAAAAATACCCTGTTCAAAAATAATAATGAAAGAATAGCAGAAGTCAAAGTCATTTCATGTGTTAAATAGCACCTATATTTCTTTCCCAGACACAATATTCATGTCTGCCATTTTAATTTACTTATTTTGCTTCTTCTCTTCATGATCCTCTTTCTTAAATTGTAGACATATTAAGCAGTAGGTGTTTGTAGAAATATTACACCCCAACATGATCTTTGCCTCAATGCTGGATCTCTTTCCTTATTTGATACATTTTATTGGATCTTATGGATTAAAACTATTTCAATATTATTTCCTACTGTGATCTACAAAGAAGCCCTCATGGTTGGAAAACCTGAGACCTTAAAATTCTGCTGCACTCTATTTCCTTTCCGTCTTTCCTAGTAAAGTGAATAGTTGCCATCAGAGTTATCTGTTCCATGTAATAATGCTATTCTGGCCACTACCTAAGAGATGCAGACTCAATGTACTGGTTCTTTCTGCTTCCAAGATAATGAAGGCAACAGGTCTATATCATTCTAGCTAGGGATAGCTATTTTCCTGTTGCCTGCATCCCAACTACCTGGCCAATGCCACTTTGTTATTTTTTGAGGGGGGGGGGGGGCTCTCCTTCAAATGACCAATTTCTACATTAATAAGTGTAGGTCTAGCTACTCCAAAGAAGAAAATATCAATAAAAGTTTATTTCTTTTTGACGATCCTAGCCAGAGTTGCTTTTCCTCCACAAGATGATTGGGGGAAACGGGCTCTTTAAATGTCATGACTCATCCAGCACTGTCATCACAAGCAATCTGCAGAGAAGAGGGAAAGGGAGCAAGGTGAAAGCACACACACATCTCAAGTGCCTTAGCCTAGAAATGTTTCATTTCACATCATCTCACATCTATCTCACTGGTAATAACTCAGCATCTGACCCACCCATATTCAGAGGATGAGAAATATAGAATCTGGTTGGGCAGCTGTTTCATGGTAATAAAGCTACAGTATGGATAGAGGAGCAAAATGTTAATACACATGTAATTCTGTCTAGGAGATAAGTATGAGGGGGGCAGGTAAGGTGAGAAGAAAGTGTATATTGTGTTGGTTGGGAAGATTTGGGAGCATATTACATACACTACTGGAAAAATATTTTTTTAATGAAAATGTATTTTTTCACAGAAACAAAAATATTTAAGCAAGAGAAACATAGTACCAACTTCATAAGGTTGTTGTGATAATTAAATGGGTTTATAAAGCAAATTTCCATGTATGAACTCTTCTTTGCTATTATTCTTTTTGTTCTTATTACTATCAATAAAGCTGAAACTCTAGCATATATACATATATGGAAAGAGAGAGAGAATCCTAACTATATTTTGAATATTGTTGTAAAATGATATCAGGTCAAACCATATGAAATTGTTATTTTTATAGACGAAAAAAGTTCAAATATCAGCTAATACTTGTCAGACCAAATGTGATAAGGAAGACACGTTGTTTCCATGGTCTTCACACATTGGTATAACTACTGTAAATGTGTTACTTTATATAGCAAAAGGGACTTTGCAGATTGAATTAAAATTGCTAACTAGCGACCTTCAAATGAGAAGACTATTTTGGATTATGCATGGCTCAATATAAAACATGGGCCCTTAAAATCAGAAGACAAAGGCACAGCGTCAGCGAGAGAGATTTGGCAAAAGAGAAAGCATAACACAAAGGCATGAGAAGAACTCAAGTCATCTTTTCTGGCTTTGAAGACAAAGGGATTTGAGTACAAAAGCATGCAGGTGGCCTCTGAGAGCTAAGAACAAAACCTGGCAGACAGACAGCAAGAAAATTGGGACATCAGGTCTACAACCACAATGAATTGAATTCTGCAAACAACTGACATGAGTGTATAAGTAGATTTTAGAGCTTCCAGTAAAGAACTCACCTCTGCTGACTTGTAGCCCAATGAGACCCAAGTAATTTCTGACCTACAGAACCATGAACCTATAGATTTATGTTGTTTTAAGTCACTAAGTTTGTGGCAACTTTTTAAAGCAGTAATAGAAAACTAATGCATTATTTTTAAAAAATATATTCTGAGACTAATCACTTATCCCATCTTTTCCCTCTATAGTAGTCACATAACTGATCTCCTTGATTGTACTGACACTGATCTAAACTATTTTCCATAAGGTAGGCTGGGTAATTCTTTAAATATATGAATCAAATACTGTCATTGTCCTGCCTCAACCTCTCCAATGGCTTCCCATCAGAGTTCTACTTAAATCCAAAATTTCCTTTGTTATCTCTAAAGCTTTACCTTTTCCACCAACTAAACTCTTTGTGCAAGGTGATTCAAACACAATGGCCTTCCTCTTGCTTCTCAAGCATGCCAAGTATATTTCCACCTTAAAAATTTTTGCATGTGTTCTTTCCTTTATCTGGAGAGTTCTCTCCAATACTGGCATGTTTTCTTTCTACATATTTATTCAGATCTCTATCTGTTCAGATATCACCTGTTTGAAGGTTTCTTTTACATGATTGACATGAAATAGCACCTCTTTCCCATATTCTATACCTTCCTATCCTACTTTATTTTCCTGCATAGTACTTGTCACCACCTGATATTATTTCACATGTTTATTTGTTTATTATTTATGTTTATTTATTTGCCTACGTATTATTTTGGCATGAGAGCAAAACGTCTTATTTCATGCAGTGTTGTATCCAGAGAGCCAAAAAAGTTCTAAAAATATAGTAGATGTTCAATAAATACATAGCAAACCAATGTTGGCTTATGAAAGTATAATTTGGGTAAAGGATTTTCTATCACATTCACCTTAGAGTACAGAAGAATCAGTGTGGCTAAATACTGATCAGAAAGTAAGATATTATTGAGAAAGCTGGAAAACAACAGTAGAACTGTCAGAAACTTCTGTTCACAGATATCTCTGGTTAAATCTTCAATTACTGTTGTAAGTCTCTAGATTTACATTTGGTGTTTTTGAGTCTTTTCATCTACTCCTGCTATGCTTTCCCTTTGGAGTAACTATAACTCATTTGTAGTTGCTTCCCAAAGCCATATTTCTTCTTCCTGATCCAGATCATTGTACCCAACTTTTCATTATCATTCTGACTATATCATAGAAAACAATATTGCCTCTTATTTCATAATGGAAAGTAGTCTAAAAGAAAGTCATTACTAAGTCAATATTCTTCACAACACTCCCTCTACAACAATGGCTACTTATGAACCCTTCCTCAGTGATTACCCAAGAATCCATTCAGATTCCCAACTATAAACTGACTACCATCCTTCATTACTCCATTATGCACCCTCTCCCTCAACAGCACCCCATCAATCATTAGGATCTATCCAATCTATTTATTACCTCTCAAATTTGTCCACTTATTTCCACTCCTACCACTTCAGTTCAAACTTTCATCATCTTTCACTGTCTTCATTCACAACCTAACTCTAAACCATTCTCTCCATGTAGCTAGCTATAGTGAAGTTGGTCATCTCCTTGTTCTTCTCTTTCTTTAAAGCCTTTCAATATTTTAATATTTTACCATATATATGTCATAAACTGTCCCAAAGTTTTTGGCTTGAAATAAGAACCATATTATTTCTTCATATATCTGTGGGTCAACTTGGGCTGGGCTTCCCTGAGTTGGTCTTTTTTTTTTTAAATTTTTATTGTTATGTTAATCCCCATACATTACATCATTAGTTTTAGATGTAGTGTTCCATGATTCATTGTTTGTGCATAACACCCAGTGCTCCATGCAGAACGTGCCTCTTTAATACCCATCACCAGGCTAACCCCTCCTCCCACCCCCCTCCCCTCTAGAAACTTCAGTTTGTTTTTCAGAGTCCATCGTCTCTCATGTTTCATCTACCCCTCCGATTCCCCCCCTTCATTCTTCCCCTCCTGCTATCTTCTTCTCTTTTTTTTTTTTTCTTAACATATATTGCATTATTTGTTTCAGAGGTACCTGAGTCGGTCTTTTGTTGGTGTCTCCCAACCATGTATCTGGCTGCACTTCTCAATGGCTTCAGTGGAACTGAATGATCTAAGATGGTCTCACTCACATATCTGGCAGTTGGTTCTGACTATTGGCCAGATTTTCTTGTTCAGAAGCCATTTAGCTTCCAATTAGAAAGATAGGGCCTTTTCACATGGCAATCCCAGGACAGCAAGAGAGGGAGAGCAAAACTTCAAACTTCTTGATGTTTAGATTTGGCAGTAACACTAAATAAACTCATGTTTATTGATCAGAACAAGTCACAAGGCCAGCCTAGATTCAAAGATGGGTAAAATAAATGTCACCTTTTAATGGGATTTATAGAAAAATCAAATTTCAATGATCCATGCAAACAGAAATGGGAAGAATATTTTCTGGTCATCTTTGCAACAATTACCATAATCTCCTACAAAATAAAATTAAAAATTACACTGAAGACACTCAACACCTTGGCTTTAGGATTCCTTTCTTACCAAACCCCACTTCAGAATCTGCCCTCCACTCATTTGCTAGTAACAACAAAACTGCTAGCACTCTGATCAAAACACCCTCTTAAAATTTTGAGTTTGAATCTCAGCACCTTATTTCTAGATTTTTCTCCTTGCAAGATCCTTTCTTTAACAAAGTTAATTTGTTTGATTTTTACAACATATAACTTGCTAATTCACACCTGCATAATTGAACCAACAGCTAGTCTTTGAAAGACTCATGGCTAAACAGTCACTTTCATGATTCTTCAACTGGCTTAGCCCTCATCTCCCTCTAGAGCTCTAATAAGGAATTACTTCTTCCAGAAAACATCCTTTAACCTGCTGACTTTCCATCTAATATTTGGTTAAGTGCTTTTCATGGTTCTCCCAACATCATGTCTCACAATGAACTCTATTTATCTACATGTCTATCCCTTCTTGTAGATTTTAAATTCTTTGAGGGAAGCCATTGTGTCTTACTCACCATTCAATCTATGGAAATCTAGCATCATACCAGGGATGTAGAATAACTTTGATCAATATTTGTCAAATGTTGCCTCAAATCATATCCTAATTGAAAAACCATTACTTAGCTCTGGCCATTGCTACTGCTGAATTTGTTTCACAAATATACACTGAGATATAAAATGTCCTTGAAAAACTTACTATGCTATTAGCTTAAGGAATGGCTCTGACATACAGAGAGTTAACAGAGTCCTGCTCTGTCTTTGTTAAAGACATACTATAGCAATTATTTGATCACTGATTCTAGTATACAAATAAAAATCTTGAGTTGTGATTTCTAGACAATCAAGTGCTCTCCAAAATACATATATTTTATTAAACATTTCTTTTAATTTTGCATCATTACATCAACAAAAAATGTCATTATTTTATACATTAAAAATTGCTGCCGGTCACATTTTTTTATGATACTTGTGACTCCTTCTTCATCACTCTCTTTGTTATCACTATAGTTTCAGTGTCTATAAACTCTAACTTAGATTGATATTTTTTAATAAAATATTTTTAGAAGGACAGATTTGATTGTATCTTTAAAATTTTAAAGGCTATAGTTTTTTAAACAACTAATTACATCTTAAATACTTATCAGAATTTACATTTATCTATTTTTTTAAGATGCTAGTTTTTGTTTGTTTCATACTGCAACAGTTTCATCTAACAGCTATTCTGATCTGTTTGTTCCTGCACTGCTTGTTAAAAGTTTTTATTATCATATAATCTCTGCAACATTGCTCATGATAGAAAGAAATCAAAACATCCTAAATACTAACAGGAAATTGATAAAATAAGCTATGGTACATGAACATTATGAACTACTATGTAGAAATGTTAAGCTATTTTAAGCTTTATTGCTGACATGGAATGTTTAGGCACACCACGAGGTAAGAAGACATCACTACACATACAGTATGACTTCAATTTACACTAAAAGGCTAACCATGCATAAACACATAATTCGTGAATAAATTTATGATAAAGGAAAGGAACTAAACCAAACTCTTATTTCTCCACTCTCAAAAAGGAGAATGAGGCGATTTTCTGTGGGTAAAGAGTAAATTTTGTGCTTTACTTATTTTCATGAATCAGTTAATGACTATCAATAGCATAATAGCTAATATTTGTTGGTAGCTTACTACATGACAAACTATTCCAAATTCTAAATAGTGACTTCCTTAATTTTCATAAAAACTCAATGAGACATTTACTAGTATTTCCATTTAACAGATTTTAAAAAGTGAAGCACAGAGGTTGAATAACTCATCTGAGGTCTAAGTGCTGGAAAGCTAGTGTTTCTAAAAGGATATGAACCCAGGAGGTATGGGCCTGAGTTTGTTTTATCAGTGCAGTTTATGTAGTACTTGTGTAATTATTTTGACACCATACATTACAGAAACACCAGGAAGCTGGCATTAATATCAAACAATATTGTAATTTTTAAATTAATACCAAATACATGGAGTTGCACTCGTTGTCTATTCTGCTTTGTTTTAAACATAACGTTGTGCCTATTCTTGATAATGATAGTGTTCAATTGGAATTTTTAAAGATTTTTTTTTTCAGCAATCTCTACATCCAACATGGGGCTCAAACTCACAACCCCAAGATAAAGAGTCACATGCTCTACCACCAGCCAGGTGCCCCTGGCATTATTTTTAAATTCAGTCCCTTTTGTTCCTGTAGGTTAACCTACTACGTACACAAATACTTCTCTAAAGCAAGTATAAAATCAAGATATTAGCTGTCTAGTTTCACAGAACTTTTCTATCAGAACTATAACACATTAGATACAGATTACCACAAGAATATTTGTTACTTTTTGAAACATCTACTTCAAATACAAATTTTATTGTATTCTAAATTGGATCCTTTAATAATACAAAATCCACATAGATCTTTCTAAGTTTTCGCAATTTTCTCCAAATTCTGTCAACCTTACCTCTTAATTTTTGTTTTTCCATTGTAGATTCCTGTTCCAGACAGACTCACTTGAATGATTTTGCCTGCATATCCCTTGCTCATTGTCACCAGTGACTGATTTAACACAGATGGCATTTGTGAGACAGTGCTAGACACTATTGTCCATGTGATTCTGCCCACTTGATATTCTTCTTTCTCTTTCTTTAAAATCCAACTCCCTTTCAAATTTCTCCAAGATTTTTTTTAACCAGATGTATCTAACTGTTCACACTCTCCTCTGGATGCCTCTGGCATTCATGAGTATGGTTTTCACCTTGTACATTTGCACTTGTTTGCACTCTGCTTTGTGAGCATGTGAAGAAAGCTAAGGAGCTCATGATCTTTATGTACAACTAGTTTGTATGTTTGTTAAAAACAAAGAATTTTCCTTATATCTTTCAACCATGACTCCTACACATGGTTTCAGATGGTGGACACTGAGTAATTGGTAGATGACTATTTCTTGAAGTGAGATAAAATGGGATGGAAAAAAAAAAAGACATAATAAATAATATAGGAAAATAAGCAGAAAGTCAAGAGGGAAAAAAAAAAAAAGAAAAAACTCAAAGCAGAAAAGAATAATAAATGGAAGGGAATGGATAACACAATCATGACAAAGAAACTACCCATACTCTTAGCTAAATATAATTAAATATGAATTTTAAAGAGATTTTTACTCTGCAATATGATTAGTTGTACACTTTTCAGATATTCGGCTTCTTATTTTACATAGATAACAAGTCAAACTTCATAAATAGACACTGATTTCCAAGCTTTAAGACAAAAAAAAAGGTAGAATCCTGTATTTTCTTACCTTTTTTTTTACTATTCCCAAAGAAATATTATACCATTTTAAATACACTTGAATGTACTTCTGAGCTTAATAAACTTATGTAGTGCCAAAGTCAAGCTAAGATATACTCAAAATTTAATTTAGAGGCTAATTTAATAACTCAGCATGTCATCCTTAGTCTTACAGATTTACTTCATTATCAAAACCCCATAGGACACTTTATAATCAAGTAAACAAAATTTAGGAGTTACTTAAAACCTCTAAGAAGACTAAGAATTTGCCATATCTAATTCAGTTCATTTTTGCTGTAGTATATATAAACTTTGCTATTGCATACTTTATTAAAAAGCAACAGATATCAAGCAAGTTGAAAATAGATTTATTGTACAATGATTCAAATTTACATGGAACTATTGATAATAGCTACATAACATATGAAAAGATTATTTATTGAAAATCTCAGTACAGAAAACTTCTTGTTGGCTAAAATAAGCAATGTACACTTAAATATATTTTATTTTATTCCTGGTAGTCAAGCCTACACTTGGAAGTCATCAAGACCTTTACCATTATCATTTATTATAATTATTTTTCTTGCTTTTCTTTAGCTTTTTTCTTTAGATTTTTTTAAAGATATCTTTTGATTCAGTCTATATCAAATCAGAAATCACAACTTGCAAAATGGACTGTATTTTGAGTTTCAAAACTACTCTCAAAAAAGTCTCAGAACTATACCAAACAAAACCATGATGTTCATCGCAGATTATCTGAGTTCAAATTCCTTTTACACCAGTTTGTTCAGAAACATATTTATGAGAATAGGCCACAAACAACTCAAATCAACAGTAACTCAGTATGAGTTTACATATATTAATGTAACCACTGAATAGTCGAACAACTTATCTTTCTTATAAATTTTGACTCATCTTAGCTAAAACAATAAAAACCCGAAATCTAAAAACCCTCATGTATTTTTCCCAACTCTCCTCTTTTGAGAAGCTTTACAGTTCTTTTCAATTATAGTATCATTTGCTACAGCAAATGGCAAGGTTTTGTATTTTTAGTTACACATATATTCATTGTAGTCTTTGGTACTGTTTCTTTTCTTCTTCTTTTTTTTTAAGGTTTTATTTATTTATTTGAGAGAGAGACAGAGAGAGTTAGAGAGAGACACGAGTAGGGTGAGGGGCAGAGGGAGAAGCACACTCCCTGCTGAGCAAGGAGCTTGATGAGGGGACTGATGCTGGACTCCAACATCATGACCTGAGCCAAAGGCAGATGCTTAACCGACAGAGCCACCCAGCCGCCCCGGTACTATTTCAATTCTAGAATTTCATTTTAATTCTTCTCATAATTCTAGTTCTTTTATAAAATTCTTTATATTATCATATATTTTCTTGAGCCTGTTAGTCACAGATATTTTAAACTTAAACTCTGTGTCTGATACTTCCAAAACCTTATTTATCTGTGAATATTTGTAGATATATTTTTGCTTTTTGTATTTAATGTTTATATCTTGTTTCTTTGAGTGCTTTGTAATTTTTAATCAGGTATAACAGATTTTGCAGAAAAATTTTAGAATTTGGGATCATGTTCTTTTTCTTCAGAGTTCAACCAGAAAGATATAGTGAGAAGATAATTTCAATCTAATGAACTACTTGGATCTTGGCTTGCAGTTTTTGAAAGCCTCTGTGTAATTCTGTTTTATTAATATTCTTAGAATATAACCTTCCAGGCTTTCAACTGAGAACCTGGGGTGTGTAATAGTACCTCTCCCTTTATCGGGTCCATGCCTCCAATATTTGTCTCCTTGTCACTCTGAAACTACCCAGAGTCCTGTTCTGTGTTTCAAAGACATTCTTCTGAACACCTTTCTCTGAAGAGTTTCAGAAATCCACGAATACATAAGAAAGTCACTAGAAACAGCACTGATATTTTCAGCAAGTAGCGCTGGACCAGGTTGTTCTCAAAGGCTCTCCAGGGAGTTACAGTAATTCTCTCTAAAGTTAATACATTGAGTAGGAAAACACATGCTTGAAGAAGAGGGAGGAGTGAAAAAATGAGAACAATGAAGTGAGAGAAAGACATGAGTATGTAACTACTTTTAATAATGTCATTCAAGATTACAAAAATATTATTAGAGAAAACATACTATCTCCTCATGTACCTATAGAGAACGTGACTTTTGTTTCTGTGCTCTCTATTCTAAATTCAATTCTTTAAATTGGTTCTCTAGAGATGAGAAATATGTACTTCGATTGATAAACACCTGAAATTAACCTGGTTCTGTATTCACTCTTTGGTGGAGTAGTTGTGTTAAATGCCAATACACATAAGAGATCCAGCTTCATATTGTCTTGGATGTTTATTTTTACACTAAGCTTATGATCAAACTCAAGTTTATATCTGGGTTTACATGGTCCAAGGAGGTATTCTAGCAAGAACATAAGAATCTTTTCCCAGATAATTCATTCAATTGGAAACACATCAACAGTCTTCCCATAACTTTTTCTTCTTTCATATTTTCTGCTTCACTAGTGAGAAAAACAGGTTAGGTTTGCATTGTGAGTCCAGCTGTCTTCTATTCAAAGGATAACCTCCATAAGTTCCTACTCTGACTGGTAGACAATGTGATGTTTTGGGTCTCCTGGAATTACTGTCAATTCAGAGCCAGTGTCAAGTAATTACTGAAGTGTGATTATTTTCTTTCCCTAATGCACAATCACCCTGGTAAATGTCTATATGTCCCTTTTCAAAAGGTTGAAAGAAAGATTAACAGTGTAAATTTAGGGTAGTGTACTGAAGCCTTTGCTTAAGGAGACTTGGCCTCCCCTTTTATCAAGGGGATTCTATAAATTGGCTCAAGTCTGGGAATTGATTGAAGGGCCATGACTCTGTTTTTATGATTCAAGTTAGATTTTTGTTCACTTGTCCTAGAACTTTTCTGCTTATACAGATCAAGCAAGAATTTAAAAGAATTTCCATCTATTTCACTTCTAGAAACACCATGATCAACTAGCCAACACCACAGGTCTCCGTGAGTCAGACTATTCTGATGCTGGTTTTATCCTGCTGTCCATTATGGTGCCCATGCCTACCTTGCCTCTGGGGACTAAGTGCTGCCAGTTGGCCCCTGACATTCAGGGATCCAAGTATTCCCATTGCATTCAGGTTTACCAGTTCAGTGGCAGGAGTTCCCACTGAAATTTCTAACATTCACATAAAAGTGATCACAGAGCTCTTCAAGGATTCTGGGGTTCCCCTCACAAATTTATTCCTCACAGTCATGGTAAAAAGTATGTTCTCCAGGCCCTTAAATAATTAATAAATTCACCTTAACATTGCAATCTCCCTAAGCTTTTGTATCTCATCCACTATAGTATACCAAGGCAGTTTTGACAATTTTACTTTTCATTTGGCCACCTTTGGTCCATTTCAAGTCAACCAAACAAACCAATCATTAGAGTATTTTAGCCACTCAAATTGCAACATTAAATCAAGAATCTCTGCTCAGTGGGCCCATATCAAAAAATTCAGCCTGATCCAACTTTATGTTCCACTGTTATCCCACATCTTCAATATCTATTTGTACACTTATTCCCAAGGCTTTTATCTGTATAATTTGGGAAAAAAAATCATGTAGTTTCTTGGAGTGTAACACACTTTCTCATGGGTAACATGTTGTACCTCACCTTCAGGGACCTACTTGTACTTGTGTTTAGTTATAGGTCTAGAAGGAAAGAGAGGTGTTGGTGGATCCTGAAGAGAATCAGCAGTATCTTGTAAAGTAACAACCTCTTGAGAGACCATTTCAATTTACTTGGGGAAAGCAGAATTGATCATTCAGAGGTGGGACAGCTATTCTATTTGCAAAGATTCATCAGAGTTTGGGGTTTATTTTATCCCCCGTTTCATCAGGATCTTTTCATTTGTCCCCATTCCAATTTTTAGAATCACATTTCTTTCCAATAAATGCCATCAGTTTAGCAACAGATACCTTGTGAGGTTAAATATTCAATTTGCATTGTAATTAAGCCACTTGCTGAATGTGATTTTGGATTTGTTTTTCAGCAATCTTAGTTCTGAACCTATAGAAGGCGATTATTTATTTTAAGGAAGAAACAGTAAAATGTTAGAAGAGAGAGATCAATTGAGAAAATAATTTGTAAACCAAAGGGTTTGAGAACTTGATGATTTTGAAAAATCAACTTCTCCAAATGGCAAAAGATACAAAATTAAGAGATTTATTGTCAAGATACCCTGCTGTAGAGAAAAGGCCAAAAGGGTGATTATACCACCTCTTGCAGAAACCTCATAAAATCAAAAGTTCAAGGTCAGAATATTTAGAGACACAAAGGGCCCTTTTAATAGACTAAGGGTATGCCTCTTTGAACCTATCAGTCAAACCTTGGGGCTCTAGAATACTTGAGAGTACTCTCCCTGAACCATCTCAGTAGAAGGCCCAGGTGGAAAAAAAATATATATATATATTGAAGAAAGGATATGTGAAGGTTGCATTTATCTAATGGAATAAAAGCTAATAAAATCCATGTAAGATCCAAAATACACTTGTGAACATTGTTTCAGCAGAAACACTGCCAATTTGGACTAAAAAGGACAGAAAGATACAAATTAAAAGGAATCCCAAAATTCTACTGACATGAAGAATGTTTATAAAATTATTCAGTGGCAACCATGCGTTACTTTCCATGAAAAAGAAAGAATGAGTAAGAAGGGAAGATCAAATTCCCATAAGGTGGAACCTAGAACCATTGAGAACTACTCTGAGGCCTTGCAACTTAAGAAACTCCCCCACCTTTGCCAGACTAGGGTTTCAGAACATCAATGAAGACTGACTCTCTTTCATTCTTCTACCTGGAATATAGAATGCTTTTATCCTAAACCCGTTCTACCATTGCATGTCAGGTTTGTTGGGGACAATCATCTTGTTTCTTTAGTTTCCAAGTCACAGATGGAGGGAATTTTGCTGCAGATGTACTTAATGGATTACATTCAGAAGCCTCATCTCCACCTGTATTGGATCTATGTGATGAGATCCTACACAATAAATAGATGCTGATATGGTATGAAACTTTTGAGAAATTTGGAAAGGAGTGAATATATTTTGCATGTATGAGGGATGTAAATCACCATGGATCTGAGGGAAGACTACAAAAGACATGTCCTAAGGTTACACCCAATGGGTCATGATCTGCTCTACTTGAGTATGAGTGACTCTGTGTCTTGCTTCTTAACCTATCAAATATGACAAAGGTGATAGGATGAATCTCACATGATTATGTTACATTATATAAGACTCCAATTTAACTACCTGAAGGCCTTGAAGAAGCAAAGTGCCATGAAGTAGAGAGTACCACATATTAGGGAACTGTGGATCACCTCTATAACCTGAGGGCCCCAGCTCTGTAACTACAAGGAACTGAACTTTGGCAACAACCACGTAAACTTGGAAGAGAACCCTGAGCCACAGACAAAATTGCAGCCCCAGCTGACATCTTAGTTGCAGCCCGATGCAACCTTTATCAAATGACCCAGCTAACCCATGCCCAGACTGCTGATCCACAGAAACTGTGAGATAATAAATATGTGTTTTCTAAAGTCACTAATTTTGTGGCAGTTTTTACACAGTGATAGAAAACTAATGCAATACTTACTCTGATCTGGGCAATCAACAGGGGATTTAGATCAAGTAGATGGCTACCAAAGTAAAATTTGGTTTCAAAATTTATGATTTTGATGATGTGACAATAAACTATAGTGCCCAGTACCAGATAAAGTAACAGGTTATCCTTTAAATACATTGGATCTCAGGATATCTTTTCAGTCTGTATTAGCACAAGGAAATTCAGCAATAACGAGATATAGATATGCCAGTTGAGTCCCATATCAATTCTAGATTCATACAAAATACATTTATATCTTTAATTTGCATTTGGTACATGGACACTAAAAGGATCATAAGCTAATCAAATCACAGCCTGAAGACATTTTCATGAGAACAGGTTAAGTGTGTATCACTCCCTGAGCTCAATGCAGGCATTTTCACAAAAATAGGGTATTTTTATGCTATTCCAATGATTGGCAATGAGTGTAAAATCAAGATAGAAATACCCTAATTTAAAAAGTATGCTTGTAAATTATTGTACTGTCATTTTTTAAAACATTTTACTTGATTTTCTAGATATCACCATGATTCTTTCTTCGTGGTAAGCAATTGCTTCTGTAAAGTAACCCTGATAACCAGTCAGAATTCTACATATTGACAAATTAAAACCAACTCTTGTAGAAAGAAAATTATGTAAGAAAGGTGAGGATAGGTAACTTTCTTTATGAAATTTCAAAAAAAATTAGTATTATCCTTGCAAATTATCTGAAAAACTGTACTTGTATGATTTTATTATATATAGTAAACTTTATGTAAATAATTGTATTAACATGGAATATAATAATTTATATGGTATATACATACATATAGGCATTTCTGTATAAAATATATTGAATATCCAAAGAGATTATAGTGTCATAAAATAACACAGAAAAAATATTCAATGTGATGTTAAGTGACTTAAGAACATCTTGCGCCAGTAATATTCAGATATATTTAGACTTATTCTTCCTCCAAAGATTAATGGAAGCAGAAGACATGAAATGATAGTATTAAAAACTGTGGTGTCTTTGAGCACGCCATCTCCTTAATTCTAATATTGAGTAATAATAGAATGCATGTGTAATTTTAGAAGTATTTTGGATCATATGCTGAACACATCTGAAGAATCCCTGGAACCAAGAGTTAGAAACTTAAGTCTCCATGGACTCTAATCAAGTTCCTATGTTCTAAGTAGATAGCTCTATGCTATCTTCCATGGGAATAAGAACCCCATGTCTGAAGGACAGATACTGTACCGGGAGTTTTAAGGATACAGTGGATATTATTTTTTTGGATAAAAAATTTAAAAATCAAAAGAGATAATTATACTGACTTCACCTACCATAACATCAAGAAATTTCTGGGTTTCTTAATTACGTTAAAAAACAAACAAACAAAAAAAAAACAACAACCTCAAAATAAAATGATAAGTATGTTAGAAAAGAAAATTAGTAAGAATAGAAAATTTCAATGAAATATAATTATAAATAACTTGAAAATTACTATTAATATATTCAATTTTGGAGGGAATCTTGTCTACTACTAAGATAAAAAATTATCTGCAGTCTAAATCTTATGCATCTTAGTATCTTTCTCAATGGTTACCATACAATGGATATTCATTCAAAATATGCTGAATGCTCAATCTTTTTTGTTTTATTTTCTTTATACCATATTCTATTATATTTCTTTGTAATACAACCAGTGGTGATTTTGTTCTGTAGGGAACATTTGGCAATGTCTGGAGACAGTTTTGAATGCTATAACTGGGCAGGAGCTATTGTCACCTAGTGGAGGCCAGGAATACTGCTAAGCATTCTACAATGCACAAAACCGTCCTTTACTATAAAACGTATCTGGCCCAAAACATAGTAGTACCATGGTTAGAAAACTCTGCTTTAAAGAAAGCAACGTAGGAAATTATTTAATTGTTTGCAAGAGATAGGCAGAATTGGTGCAAAACACTTATTAGAAGGTTGTAAAGGAGCATTTGGTTCACCAAAAATTCTTTCCTTGAATTAGACATACAATTTCATATCAACACTGTTTGATTTCCTCAACTGTTCCTGAACCTGTTCTGCTATAGATATAACATTTCAAAGGAAGGTTAAATGTAAGGATGATGAAAATGTAGTAGAAATGGAGAACACATTGGCAAATCTTCTAATTCTAGAATGACAAAACAGTTCTGATTGCCCTGATGAGAGATTAATTGAAATTGATTTGGGTAGAAAAATAAGATAATTTATTGATATGAATATGGTAATATGAATAATTTGGTATTCACAGTGATAATTTGAGTGCTGTGGCTTTTATGCTGAAAATTTCCCATTAGAAGGTGAATCTAAAATTTTAAATGACTTATAATGTAGTAGGAACTCATGACTACATGACACAGATAAACTATTCTAAGGAGTCTTTTTAGGGATTCCAAATAAAATTAGACTCAGCAGGATCAAAGCTAGAGATTTGATTAGAAATATAAATAGCCCAACACAAACTCCTTTGATTTAAATAGTTGCATAGTATTACACATCCGTGAAACACTTCTACTTAGTTATACTCAAGGTACATAAAAGAAATCCCAATATTAGTATGCTTCAGTCATCCAAGGACAGAATTCAAAACACAGATTTGAGCAGTCATTTCTTGTCTCTGTCATCTCTTATTTTAAAGGGGGAACATTAAACTGATATTTAATATTTTATTTGAAACATACATTGCTGCAATTTGAATATTAAGATGACTTTTGCCTCCTGTTACTTTATCTGCAGTTCTTAGCACAGTGCCTGGCACATAGTGGGTGCTCCATAAATGTATAAATAAATGAAGATAATTGTAGTCATTCTGTATGAGGATTGTAAAGACTTTTTATCTGCAAATGATTACCTATTTTCCACTTAATATATTTAGACATAGTTTCTTTAATTTTTAAAAATTTATTCATTATAACATTAGCAGTGATTAATGGTGTGTGTGCTTTCTTCTTGCTTTAGTGTAGGCCAAAGTGAGCATCTTATTGCCTCTCTGGCTCATTTATTTCCTATTGTTCTTGCTAGATGTACAAAGCATGCCGAACTATAATAAACAGATACCAAACTTTCTGTTTCAGAGTTAAATGCACATTGTGAAGTCATTTATTTTATATAATTTTTACAATGCTTGGTGTGTTTCTAATACTCATGAGTATGAATACCAGTAGAACAATTCCAGATCAAATTGGGGCTCATTGTTATAGAAAATGTCAGAGTGTTTCAAGTATTATTTCAACCATAATACTTCACTATATGGTTCTTGGGACCAAATAGCCAAATCAAAATTTAATCTACCCTAGAACCTTGTGAAGACAACATGAATGACTACACTTTGGCCTGACTAGCTGCTCTAGAAAGGAAGACAGGAGAAAAAAATATTATGATTGCCATCATATCTTTTACTACAGACACACACACACATATATGATAAATGAGGAAGAGATAAAGTGGCTGACATAGTGTCATAGGCAGAAGGTTTATAATTTTTCTTGCTATTATCTCCTCAAGTTTGAGAGAGAAAATATAGAAAATGCACTGAAACACTGCTCCTTTCCTTACTTCCCAAATTTAAGAAGGAACTGAAATCATTAGGACTTCATTTGAAGAATATAATAATGTTCTCTCTCCAGATTCAGAGAACTCACCGATATGTGTTTCTAACAGCCTAACTAAGAAGGAAAAAATTGTCAGCAACGGATCATTACATTTGGGAGATTGGAACATTCCAATGACATGGCACCCACTAGATACTTTGCAACTCACAAGGACTCAGTGAAAAGACAAGAGATTAACTTTGAATGTCATGATATATCAAAGGAGAGATGGTCCATGGTATTACAGCATCAAAGCTGAGAATGAGTTGGCACAATGTAGCCATTAACCAAGAGTAATAGAAGAGATCTACATCAAAAACGTTATGTCATTGGTAGGGCTGGGGTCTCTGAAATTTTTTGGAAGCACAGACACCAGTTGAGATGGAGTGGTTAATTTTAAAAGCATTGGACATAGTTCCCCTTTTGATCTTGTCCTCTCATATAGAGTCCATTGTATATTTGGAGTGAAAGGAGGCGATGGAGAGAGGAATTTCTTTGTAACCCAGTGCCTAAGAGGAAACTGAAATCAATGAAATCAGTGCTAATAGGAAAGAATATTGGGTAATTATATTTATATTTGCACCATCCCCACACCCCAATGCTAAGCAAGCTATCTCCCATACCCCTTATTTATGTTATGAAAGCTCTTGGATGTGTTTTGACACTTCGAAACTATGGGACAAAACTACATTAATATAAACTTATAACATATAAACATGATATTAAAATAAGCTAAAATCCATAGATGCCCTAACAGTCCTACAATCTACTGGAATATGGATGTGTAAATGAAAATGGATTCAAAGATCACAATAAAAACGATAATTGAAAAGTTGAAAAGGTAGCTGCTCTCTCTTTAAGTCAGCCACATTGACTTGAAATATGCAAGCAGCTACTTGGAAGAAATATTTTCTATACCAAAAAAAATGAAACTAAAGAAGAGATATGAAAGGAGAGAAACCTCTTTTGAACTGGACTGGGCTTTGGGCCAGTAAGAAGGCAGTTTAAGGGAGTTTCTAGGTGAGAGACCCAAGCAAAGAGAAACAACCCTTATTGAGCGTCAGGTGGTTTAAGGAGTGCAGTTTTGACCTTGAACTATAGCAGACGCACCTGGGAAGAATGCTGAAATGGACTTTGTTTCATCAGTAGCCAAAGCAGCAAAAGGATGGTATTAACTTCAGCTGGGGTTGGATACAAAGGTGAACTCAGTAAGTAAAACTTGAAACCTCTGATCAGCTTGTGTAGTAGAGTCAAGTTGAAAAATGTAACATGATCATGCATTTTTAAGTGTTTTGTACCTCCCAAGGTAGCAGAAGAGTTTTGCTCTCTAACCTAAGTGTTTTGCCAGAAACACTGCCAACAGAAGATTAAATAAAATAGAGAAAAACCCTTGTCCATTGTAAGATCCCTATCTTTGGATGAGAGACAGAAGCTCCTGGTTAGTGGACAAGTACTAGGGCTGGAACAACAGCAACCTTACTTGATTGATTGTTCCTAATGTTTCAGGTAGTGTGTGAAGTGAATTACATGGATTATCTTATTTAATCATAACTCTAGAAAAAGTTGTATTTCTATGTGATATATGAAGGAAATAAGACTAAAAACAATGAAGTATTAGACCAAAATCTCAATTTTTTTTTAATAACAGAGATAAGATTAAAAACAAGGCGCATCGGTTTCCAGACTCCATGTTCTTAAATTCTACACTACATTGTACACTGGTGAACCATGCAGTTTGTGTCAGTCAGCTTTGCTTTGGTACAAAAACTACCAAGAGGCTAGATGTACACAACTGTGAAAACATTTAGTCTGTTTGTGTAGTTAGACTCTCCACTTGACCCATAAGCTCTAAACATAGAGAATTTATGTAATAAAAATAAACCTGAAGTAAATATAGCATTAGACTTAAGAGAAAAAGAATCAAACTAAAATCACTAACAAAGCAATACAAGCATTGTATTTATAATTAGATTTTTAAAATACATATTAGTACTATGCACGTAAAAATATATGAAGTGTAGAACACTATACTGGAAAGGAAATGTTTAGCAACAGACTTCAAACCATTCCATCCCTTTACTGGGTGACATTCCTTGGAAAGAAGGAAGGCAGGTAACCCCACCAAATCTCCTTGTAAACATGCTGAAGTCAGACCTCTTAGTGTGTTGTACCCAGGTCTTGATTTATAAAGATGACTGAGTGACCACACACAGAGTTTGATGTTATTGAAAGAAAAGTTTAATGATACTTACAGTTCACAAAGAAATGAGAGGCATGGCTCAGCACACAAAGTCAAAGGAGAAACACCAGGTTTTGATCAGGAAGCAGAAGCAGGAGTGAGGGGAGCACAAAGACCTTGACCTTCGTTGGGGTTTCTACAAGAAAGACAAAGCAAGGCAAGGTAAATAGTTTAGGATTGAGTACTTGGAATAATTTCAGCTGGTTTTAGGCTATGGGGGTGGTACCCCTCTCTAGGTATCTGACCCTGGGATGATTAAAGCAGAAGGATTTTGCCTCCTGGGGTATATAAACCAGACAGAGGAGGTATGAATCTGGATTGGTTAGTTTCCATATCAAAGGTATTCTCCAGGTTGAGTTCCTTGCCATCTCTAAGAATAGGCTACTCAGAAGGGGCAGTCTCTCCCAGCCAGAATGTTTTTTAAGATGTCAAAACATCATAATATACAGAAAATAAAAAAAATATATACAATATACTGGGCAAATGAACTAATGGTATTTTCCTACAGAGGAATCCTTATCTATGACATGCTTTTAGCAGGATCTATCTGATCTGTCTACAATTGCCTATGTAAGGGCCAGCAAACTATAACCTATGAGTTAAGAAAGTTTTTTATCTTTTTTAAGTGTTGTAAAAATAGAATACAAAGTTTAACAGAGACTATATGTGGCCCACAAAGTCCAAAATATTTACCACCTGACTCTTTACAGAAAAAAAATTGCCAACCCCTGATTTACTGTAACCAAACAACAAATCTGTGGATTTATGGGAAAAAGTAAATTTGCTAGAAACACTGATGTTAGAAAGCAAAACTTCTGTTACATTGAGAGGTACAAAACACTTGAAAATGCATGATCATGTCATATTTTTCAACTTGACTCAGTTAACTACACACAATGATCAAAGGTTTCAAGTTTCACTTGTTGAATTTACCTATGGCTTTATGTGGAAAATGTCATCTAAGCAATGTACCTATCAGAATATAAATAAAGATAATTCATGACCCAAACAACTCCCTTCTGTACAACTGCTGTGATCAGAACTGGAGCTTAGCTATCTTTTATGTTGACTGGAGTCCAGAGAATGCCCTAATGTGGCAAGAAAGGATCTGGGTTTCTGCATTCGTGGTCTTATACCTCCCTCTGCTTTATCAGTATTCACAATTTGTTGTATTCTTGATATTGCTGGGTAAGAACCTTGACTTTCTAAATCTCTAATGACCTCTTTGGTCATACACAGTTCATGTTCAATAATTTTCATGTATGAAAATGTAATGGTGTGATTTTTTTTTTTATAGAAATAGTAAAGAGTGAGAAAGGAAAACAGCAAACCTGAACATTTAGGATTATGTTATGGACTGAATGTGAAAACCTCAAATTAGTTTGAAGCCTTAATTCCAATTATGATAGTTATTGGAGGTAGGGCCTTTGGACGGTATTTGGTTTGAGAGGAGGTCATGAGAATGAGGCCCTCATAATGGGACTAATATCCTTACAAAAAAAGAGACACCAGAGAGTGTGTTCTTTTCTTTTTTTTTTTTTAATTTATTCTTTATTTTTTTTTATGATTTTATTTATTTATTTGAGAGAGAGAGAGATAGCGAGAGAGGGAACACAAGCAGGGGGAGTTGGAGAAGGAGAAGCAGGCTTCCTGCTGAGCAGGGAGCCCAATGCAGGCCTTGATCCCAAAGGCAAACACTTAACAAATAAGCCACACAAGGGCCCCGAGAGTGTGTTCTTTATCTCTCTCCAACCTGTGAGGACACAGAGTAAAGGTGGCCTTCTGGAAGCCAGAAAGAGTGTCTCACCAGAACCCAACACTCTTGCACTCTGATCTTAGCCTTCTAGACTCTAGAACTGTGAGAAAATAAATTTCTGGTGTTTAAGCCACCCAGTGTATAGGAAATGGTGATTCTGCTAAGATGGGTATGCTGGTGCTGAGGCAGGGATAATGCGTGATGATAATGTTGACTGCAACTGCCAAGTGAACACTGAACAATCTTGTCTGCATTGTAATAATTGGTATTATTTTTTCTCTGACTTCACCTGGTAGGTGGAAGGTAGAACCTCAGTGTGGATGTCAGTATAAGAGGCTGTGAGCCATCAGCCTTAGGCGTCAGAGAATGAGATGTGATAGTTCTTTTGCATAGTCCCTGATGCTGATGATTGTTAATTCTTGAAAAAAAATGGTGTCATGTAACCATCATGTATGTTAATCTGCTTATAATTTTCCTGAAATAATACTAAAGGATTCTTAATATTGATTGGTATATCCTATTATGTTTCATCATTTTCTATAGATGTAATCTCAAAAGTTTATTTGCCTCATTGTTAATTAATGTTTTACTTCAGTCCTCAAGTCATCAGTTTCTTTTTTGAAGATGTTGATGAAGCTATCAAAATACATTATTCTATCCACTTACTTGAAACTGCTTTTCAACTTTATGAATGACTGGATTCATTCAAAGATTATTTGGCTTTCACCAAAATTCTTTAAATTGTTCATATTTTTTTTTCATTTTTTTAAAATATAACGATGCAAAGATTACTATTTAAAGCCTGGTAGTATTCTATCTCTTTCAGATCCATACCATAGTAATCCAGAATCTGAACAATGTAATCCATAAATATGTGACTTTGAAACCCGATATTAGATGTTGGAGAATGCTCAAGGTAGAGGTGGTAATTTCCAACCAAGTGTGCAAATCGTCCCTCAGGGGGCCAGACGCATTATATATGACCAGTGACATTGCAATCTGCAATCATTTCTTTCTCAGGGTGCTAACAGCCCTCCAGAATGAAACACTGTGGCATTGGTATAGATGCATACCTGCTGTCATAGTGTTTTGTTTTGTTTTGTTTTGACCACCAAAACAGAAATATGCATTTTTGGAATAGCAGCATCATTTTTTTCTTTCCTTTTATTTATTTATGTATTTAATCTTGTTGCACATGTAGTAATATTTGAGTAGGAGGGTAATTTCTTAAATTCATTTTGCACATTGTTTTCTTTTTCTTTGGGTAAAATTTTTGGTGTTTTTTAAAGCTATACTACATAATTGTTTGTTTGTATCACAATGAAGTTTCAAGTGTTGCGATGATTAAATGAATTGTCCCTTGAGGAACAGAAAAACTGAAGCACTGTTGTGCTGCTTCATTAGACTCCTAACCAAATAGTGAAGGAAAAGTAATTTGAAAGAAACCATAAAAGGTTACCTTATTAAAACTACCCAAGTCAACTTAAGACAAATGAATGCAATATAAAAAATTAATTATCTGTAGCATTTTTCATCATTGGATATGGTTAGAATTGTAAAGCCAGTTTATTAAAATAATATTGGTTCTCATTGGATACTTGTTTATATTTCAGTAGGTAGTCCTAGACATAATTTTAGTTTCTAGTTCTTGTTTTGTTTTGTTTTTTAATCTATTTAAAGTTCAGTAGACAGAGTCATATTTTCACATTTTCAATATACATTTACTGAGAACTACTGTCAGCCAGGAAATTAGGCCTTATAATAATATCAAAAGCTGATAATGAAGCATTTAATATTTTCTAAGCTCTGTTGAAATATGTTACAGGTACTAACTTATTCCCTTGTTCCAACATGTAGATGCAAATGCTATTATAACCACATTTTAACCTTAAAGAAACTGATTATCAGAGAAGTTAAATTATTTATTCAAGGGCACCGTGAAAAACTAGCACAGACAAGACTCAAACCCATGCATGTTAGAACTTTGCTCTTAAGCAGTGAACAGAACACACTTGTTAAAAGCTCGTTCCAAAATAACACAATACCCAAGATATGTAGTGCCCTGAGGCCTCAGAACAAACACTCTGCTCAGGTAGAGAAGCTTCCAGAAAGGTAATAATTGAATAGTATGAATGAGAAGGAGTTTCCCAGAGAAAGAAGGGAACTAAGATATTGAAGAAGGAAAAACACAACACACCAAATGCAAGACCATATGACACAAATGGGCAAGAATGGCAAAGGTGGAGGACTGTGTGGGAAGAGTGGTATGGCTGGTGCTGAGGGTGTGCGTAGGAGAAAGCTGGACACCAGCTAATCATTTGCGTGATGACTTGGTTGTGATCTGCATAAGGTCTTTCTCATTTACTAAGTTTTAACTGCCCTGAAGGCAGGGAATGTTTCTGTATCATTTACTCTATTCCTGACAGCCATCTCAATTCTTCCTGCTTCTCAATAAATGTGTATTAAATGAATGAATAAATGCATGAATACATGAATGAATGAATGATGTAGATACAGTTTGGTGGATGAACTGAAGTTAGACACTGTAAGTCCAAGAAGATTTTTTAGTATTTATGAACAAAACTGACAAGATTGCATTTTTGATTGTTTCTTAAAAACATAACTCGGGGTAGTTTTGAAAGAGTCTTTAAAGTAGCCCCTCATGGAGATAAATGATAATTTATGTAAGTATATGTTTCCACAGTATTTTGTTGCTGAGTAATTCATGAAAACTCTCTTTCTTCCTCCTGTCAAAATGAGGGGATGAAATTATCAGGTCGTCGTACCCAACACGTGTGTAGCACATACTAGAGCCTGAGAACATGGTCTTACTCTGTTGATATTTTTACATAATGGACAAAACTTGCAACACAAAGCATCCAAGGCTATAGTCTGGTCACTTATGATTAAAAAACCACAAAAGCAACTTCAGAGTGGTTATATCTGGCTTATTCCCAGGTTGGGATAAAGGAGAAGATGACTTTTGAACTTTGGGTAAGTCTTAGAAAAGAAGTGATGCTTATTTTGAGGAAAGTATCACTAAATTATTTGAAAATGGAATGAACATTCTGGAGAGTAAGGCCTCCTTAATACAGCAATTTACTGATATATTGCATAAAAATCCTATTTTGTTAAACTGGCGAATTTATTCCATCCCCAATCCCCCCCCCCCCCCTTTTTTTAACAATAGCTAAGGAAACAAGCTTCCAGAAAGTAAGAGAGAAACTGTGGTGGGCGATGAATTCCAAATGACTCCAACTATGTGAGTTCTAAGATCATGATTTTTATGATTCAAAACATGAATTGTTTTCCAAAAAGAAATCCTTCTTTATTGAAATAACAATTGAAAATAGTTAATTCTTCTCTTCTAAATATATATATATATATATATATATAATAACAATGAGCAAAACTAATAATATTAATTCTAGAAGAGTAATCTATATTGTATAGAATACATGCTCTTATACTCACAACCTGTAAATAGGCAGGTGCTATATTCCTTTTCTCATTGTATAAAAGATTCAACTGAAGGGAGCAGTAATTTTTAAGTAATTTGCCCCAAGTTACAAAATCACAACAAATATTAGAACTAAATACCAAATTTAATGTAAATGTCTCTCAACAGACTAGAATATCATTTTATTTCTGTTAACTCTGACCTCAGCTTCTCATCATTACATATTTTAAATGTTGGTATACTCCTGGAGTTATGATACATACTGGAGTGTGAAACCTTTGGCACTGCTCACAGAACCAGCAGCTGGAGTTCTTCTGGCTTGATTTATCTCAACAGCTGCTTGCAGAATTATTGAAGCCAGATTCCTTTCTCTCTCTACTTTGCTCTTCTTGGGAACTGTTGATGTCATGTTATCTTTTCTGTAAAAGCTGTTATGCATCTTTCCATAAATAATGCACTTATGGTAAGGCTTCAACTTAACTTTTCGTTAAACTTCTTTGTTTTTCCTCCTTCCCCAGTGACACCTAGTAGTGTTTTATTATTTACCTCTGTTTTGTTTTCCAAGAAGATATCTTCACCTTAGTGATAGAGACCGTTACTACTTCCCAGTATCCATTCATTTCTCATTAGTGTATTTAGCACACCATTAGTTTGTTACTTGAAGTGAATAAAATGATTTCTTTTGCTCTTATTTTCTTCCTCTTATAACTTGTACTAGTAAAGTGCCGAGGCCATATTTTCTCCACAATCTTTCATCATATATTTTGAAAAGTGGACTAAACACTTTTTTTAGAAACCATTGCACATATAGCAAATGAGACGTGTTATGATGGTGGCAAAGATAAGCTGCTATGAGAGAGTTCAGGTGAGTGGGGATAATGTGGGCCTGGAGTGGGCAAGGAAGACATGGAAAAGTAACATCTTAGATCAGTCTTGAATAAAATTATGGTTGTGCTGCTCATCTACAGCATAATGGGGTGGATAAAAATTAAAGAGTCTGAAAAATTAATATGCTTTTGATCCCCAGGACCTTAGTAATCTCTGATAGAGTGCTATGATGCATTAAATGCACAATAAGTATTTGCTGATTAAATGAATCTAGTAACACAGTTTGATTTAGTTCTCTTTTGATAGAGTAGAAAATATAATTTTTGTATAGGAAACAATGGTTCAGAGAAGACTGCTGCTGACTGGTAGAGATGAATATAAGAAAAAGTTATTTTTTAAAACAAAAGAGTATATGGGGTGACTGGGTGACTCAGTCAGTTAAGCATCTGACTCTTGGTTTCGGCTCAGGTCATGATCTCAGGGTAGTGAAATCAAGCCCCATGCTGGGTTCTGCACTTGGCTCAGAGTCTGCTTGGAATTATCTCTCCCTCTCCCTCAGCCTCTCCCTCTCATGCTCTCTCTTTCTCGCTCTCTAAAATAAATAAATAAATCTTAAGAAAAATAAATAAAAGATTATAAAAAAAATCTTTCTTTTGTTTATGTTATCCCCGATAAACACTCTGCATAATAGGTTGGTCACTTTTGTAAATTTATTTTTAAATTCTACTCATAGATGCTGTCAATTATATTTTCATGCCATATGTTAAATTTTGGTTTTAATGGCAAATACAGTGGTATTTCTACCTGCCTATTTTTTGGCATCTAATTTACTTTCTTGAGACCGTGAAGTTTAGACAGAACTATGAAGACACCATTTGGGTTTTGTTTTGTTTTGTTTTTTTGTGTTTTTGTGTTTTTTTGTACCTTTGACTACTTTTGACCACAAAGACACCATTTCTTAAACTCCTTTTAGCTCTTTGAGATGTTAAATATTTCATATATATAATAATTATGTATCCCAGCAATGAATTCCAAAAGTGTCATTACTACTGCTCAGGACTTTTGGTTTTAAGTTAAACTACAATAGAAGATCTCTATAAATATTCTTAACTGTTAACTACAGATATCACAACATTTTTAACTTAACCTGAGTTAAGTTGAACATTTCTTCATCTTACTTTTTTAAAAATAAGCATTTTCATGAATTATTTTATTTCTGCAGTTCTTATTGGTTGTAATTATATCAACGTAATTATTAAAATTAAGGAGAGATTTTTTTTGTTGCTTATCAAACATATGCTTTGAAAATCTATAACATGTTATTATAATGGACTCTGTATGGTTATTTATTGATACAATAATGTTTTGTAAACAACAACCACAAAACCCTATGTTTAAAACAATAAGCTCTTTTAAGCTTTTTCTTTTAAGCTCACACAGGTATGGGTTGACTAGGAGACCATGTGGTCTCAGAAGGCCGAGAGTCACCTATGTGTACCTCTGTGATTAGCAGTCATTCACCTCAGGAAACCACTAAATGTTTTGTTTTGTTTTGTTTTCTTAGCCATACTCTCTCACTTGTCTGGGGCCTCAGTGAAGATGCCTCAGTTCTCCCTCCAGTTGGTCCCCCATTCTCTACCAGGCTAGCTCTCATTGACTTGTTCTCAAAGTGAAGTCAGAGAAGCAAGAAAAAGCACAAAAGCACTCAAGATCTCTGGAGGCCTAGTTCGGAAATGGAATATTGTCATTTTTTTCCATATTCTCTTGACCATAGCAAATCACAAAGCCAGCCCAACTTCAGAGATTCAGAAAAGAAGATCTAACTCTTTCAAAATTACAATGTTTTATTATCAAAGGAATAGCTACAGGGAAGGATGTAGAATAGGGGACAGTTCTGTAATCAAATTTTTTTTTCATTAATTTTGGTAGATATTCTCTAAATACTAATCTTTGACGAAAAAAACTTGTTTCTGACAATCTTCACAATTATAAGTCTGTTTGTCTATTTTATTTCTAGTCTAATTTTTATTATTTCCTTTCTATGTTTTTTTGGAGTTATTTTATTAATATTTTACTAAGTACCAAGTTAGATCCTTAGCTACTTAATTTGCTATTTTTAATTTCTTATATTTAAGCACATTTAAATTCCCATATAATAACAATTTAGCATCATTCTCATAAGGAGCAATAATTTAAAAATATTTAATTATAAATATTTTCCAATTTCAAGTGTGGGTTCTTATTTGATATAAATTATTTATTAGCATATTTTAAATTTCAAATACGCATTTGTAAAAAATTTAACTTTTAGATAGTGTTTTCTGATATAATGGCATTGAATCCAGAAAATGTAGATTGAATCACAACATAGATGATTCTCACAAACATAATTTGGAACAAAGTCATAAAGCACAAAATAAAACATAGTTATGGTTCTATTTATATAAAGTTCAAAAGCAAGCAAAATTATTCTTTATCCTTTGGGAGTATGTAGTGACTAGGTGGTGGCATAAGGGGGGTTTTGAGAATGCTGGTGATATGTTTTTCTTGATCTAGGGTCTAGCGACAAGGTTGTTGGTAATTTGTGAAAATTCATCAAGCTGTATGTATTTGTGAATCATGCACATTTTTGTATGTTTGCCACACTTCAGTAAAAAGCTGAAAAATCTCAATGAATTTGCTCATAGCAGAGTTTATAGACAGCTGAAGAGAATTAGCAGAATAAAATATACATTTAAGTAACTATGAGTTTGTAGCACAGATTCAAAGAGAGAAAATTATGAACAAGAGGTTATACATGTGGTGAATACCTTTTCTGATGTGTGTCACTCCTCCCATCAAGATATAGAGTCTAATTCCTCACTGCTTGAATCTGGTATGGCCCTAGGACATGCTTTGATCAATAGAATGTAGCAAAAGTGACATTGTTTTACTTTCAAGTCTGCTTTTTGGGAAGCCTTGCAATCAAGCAGTCCGTAAGCTGCTAGCAGGTGCCAGGTGGACTTATCACACTTGCACAGATCTAGTCATTGGGAATACAACCAGACCAAATGATTTTACACAGTTTGTAACTTCTGGTAGAGCAGGCAACTTGAACTTTATACTCTCATTGATCTCTCCTGCCCCCAGGTTCTGTAGGGATGATTCAAAATGGGCCCTGGTGAATTCTGAGCACACAGCTACTTCGTGTCCACTTTTGGAACCCCAAGTTTAGGAAACCCTAAATTTCATAATGTGCTGCTAAAAAACTTGCCCAAACTTTATTCCAAAGAAGACATGGTATTTATTACTCTGGAATGTAAGAAAATCTTCTCTGATAACAAAATATTGTCTTGCTATATCTCCTTATACAAACATTTTTAAACTGGCCATAAATGCCAAGCCACATAGAAATGTAAGGGATTCATGGAGAATTGTTTCTCATCAGCAACTTCTGAATGCTTCTATAATGTAAAAAGGACTAATCTAGCATCTAGAGGAGGGCATGTGAAATATCAGGAGCATTCCCTCTGAGAACTCTTTTATAAATAAAGAAAGAAACTCAGTTGAATTCAGCCCAAATTGCTGATTCACATATTGTGAACAAATAGTACACTGAGTTTTTTGTATGATTTGTTACCCAATATTAGATAACTGAAACAAAGATGTTAAGATTCATAATAGGAGCGGCGCCTGGGTGGCTCAGTTCATTGAGCAATTGCCTTCTGCTCAGGTCATGACCCCAGAGTCCCTGCTCAGCAGGGAGTCCGCTTCTCCCTCTGACCCCCCCCTTCTCATGCTCTTTCTCTCTCTTTCTCTCTCATTCTCTCTCTCTCTCAAATAAATAAATAAATTCTTTAAAAAAAAAGATTCATAAAAGGAAATATCTCAAAGCACAGCTGGCTACTTTTCAGAATAGTCATGGATTATTTGTACAAAATGATTATCAATAATCTCATTTTTCTAGGACAATTTTTGTAAAAATACTTTCCGGAAGCTATTTGGAAATATGTATATATTCCCACAAATAAAACATTCTACACAATAGTGCTTTATTATCAGTGCTTAAGTTATAATTAAAGAAAAACCTTTTTATAGATACCACTATTTTTTTTCACTAAGATTTTGAGCCACTGAGAATATAACTACCAAGCCTATGCAAATACATATTCATAGCATCTGTATTCATTTGATATAGACCTGGTGAGTCCAACTGTGAGTTTTTTCTTTTGGTTCCTGGCAGAAGCGGAACACTTGAAGTCTGTTATTATGGAAATTGTTCTTTTATTTGTTCAACAATCATGAATTGTTCACAGTTATGTCTCTCCTCTGCTCTCCTGTGATTCTATGTTTCTTCCTTCATTGCACTTCCCCTTTCTCTCTGCCCCCACTACCTTAAGCCTACTTACTGCTCCATAGTGACATAAGGTGGTTACTTTTCCCCAAAATGTTCTTTTTGAAATAACTGTACTGTTTCCTTTTATCTTTCAGCTCTTTGGTCAAATATCATTGTGTCAGACCCTCACTCCTTGACTACCCAGTTTAATGCCCATCGCTCCGTATTATAATTTCATGCTTCTTTCCATACCACTTTATCACCATTAACAATTTTTAAAAAAATCTTTTTGTTTGTTTTTCTTTATTAGCTGTCTCTTTCCTGAAAATAAACTTCAAAAAACATGGGTCTTTGTTTGTTCACTGTAATGTTCCTAGTGTTTGAAACAGTTCCTAGTACAAAGTAAGTGATCAAATATGTTTGCTGAATGAATGAATACATGAATTAATGGAGTACAACCAGCCTCTGTTATTTTAAAAAGAATCCCCAACATCATAGTAGTATAATAAAATTTTATTTGTCACATGTGTTAGGGGTTCTGATTTATGACTTCTCACTTCAGGAGCTGATTGATACTGAACCATCTACACATTGCTGCCAATGTAGCAAGGAAATGAGGGTTAAACCACACACTAGTTCTTAAACTCTCCTACTCAGGAATTATAAAGAGAAAATTCAGTCATATTTCATTGGCCAAGGTAGCTAAATTGTATCTACCATGTGCCAAAAGAAAAGAGGCTGTGATAAGGGCAGAGATGGTATTTGTATATGGTGGTTGGGGAACACCTCTTTAAGAGAGTAACCTTTGAGTTGAACTCTAATTTATTACTGGAGGTTGATAGCTCTCATGTTCTAAAACATGATTGAGATCCCAGTTCTATGTGATCTGTCAAAAATGAATAGAGTTATCCTTACCTCTTGTGTTGCTGCATTAAATAAGATGAATTCATACAGAGCACTTAGCAATTGGAAATTAGTAATGGAAATTAGTCTGAAAATTAGTAAATGCTAAAAAATGGTATCCGTTATTAATATTATTATCACTACCATTTGAAATCATTTTGAATTAAATATGAAGTCTTTTTTAAAACAGTAAAATGTGAAAGTATATCTAAAAGGAGTTAGAGCAATGCTAAGTGGATTTTGTCATAAAAATGGCCATCCATGGTTGTAGGATAATTACTCAGAGGTAAGTTTTGAATCATGTTTGGTTGAAAAAGTGGCTACACACTGATTAACATGTAAGGTAAGTAGCTCTTGAAACCAGAGCAATGATGGGATATATTGAAGAAAGCAATTTTCTGAAGACCAGGCAAATAAAACTTGCCAGAAATATAGGGTCAAATTTTACTCAGAATTTATGTTTTATAACCCACCTACTACTACCAGTTGCCTTAGGTATTAGTAAGAATATGTTGCTCAGGGGGCGCCTGGGTGGCTCAATCAGTTAAGTGTCTGACTCTTTATTTCAGCTCAGGTCATGATCTCAGAGTCGTGAGATTGAGCCCCACCTCGGGCTCTGTGCTGAGCATGGAGCCTGCTCAAGATTCTCTCTCTCCCTCTCTCTCTGCCCTTCCTTCCTGCTCCTGCACTCTCTCTCTCTCTCAAAAATAAATAAATAAATAAATAAAAATAAATAAATAAATAAAATAAAAGAATATGTTGTTCAGTAATAAAAGTTCATTCTGGAGACAGAAAACTTTAAGAAAGTGTTATATTTGATTATTTTTAGGTAGATTACAAATTTTACAATGTTGATCATGTGTGGGCATGTGCTATAAAATGGAATGCTTGAAAAAGATTAATATGATAATATAAATAATTGTATAATGCCAAGGTCTTAACTTTAACAACAGGGACGAAAAACATTGGTATTGGATTACAGGAGGAAATTTAAGAAGAGAACCTTGAAATGATAGTTTGGAGGAAATTTTGACAGGATGCCTTTAGAGTGGAGACAGGTGATGATGAATTTGCATGCAAAAATAAATAAAAGAAAGTAAACCATAACATTCTATTTCTCCTATCTTGTTCTAAACTCAGTAAACAAAGTTGAAAGTAATTAGGCATGTTGGTTAAACACATGGTACTTATTAATAGAGTAATTAACATAGATTTCCACAGTAAGGTAAGAATGTATATATTAATACTTGATTTATTATGCAAGGACATTATGTTGTTTAACTCATTGGTGAAAATCATGAACATTACTACAATTTAAGTCATATATTTACTGGAAAGCCTACTTGAAGTTATGTTGTACAAAGAAGAGTTAAAAAGACAGGAATAAGATCCAAAATGGTTGCTTATAATCATATGGTACTAATTAGTGTATCGCTAACCCTGGTTGTTAAGGAGCACAGTGTGACTTACATTTCCATTTTGATTTAACACGTTTTATCTGGGTGTTTAGTTGTTCATGGGTATGAGAATTTATTTTACCATTCACTGAGATCTCAGTGGTAGCTATGATATTTCTGACTTAACTGAGCTTTTCCCACCTCGAGTTTTAGAAAAAAAAAAATTCCTCAAAGCACTAAATTACTTTTAGTATTACAATTTCTAGTCGTTTGTCTCTCCTTGATCCTCTGACATTTTTTTCATGTCTCCTCTTGTAGTGCACTTAAGCAGAGCTATTTTGATTAAATAACTCCCCAGAGAACTGAGATTATAATACAATAGTCTTCCAAACAGGTTATTCTTGAGTACATATTGCCATTATGCAGTGCAGATATAAAATCAGTATTTCATAAATGCATGTTTCTATGAAATCTGCCAAGTAGATGAATATCTCTTTCATCGTTCCTGACATCATTGAATTATAAACAATAAAGTGAAGCTCAAATTGTTTATTTGCAATGGAACAGCTCTGAGAAAAATTTCAGTTATCAATGATATAGTAACCTCTAGGAAAGACAGTAACTTTAAAATTACAGTGAACATGATCTGAAATAATTTCCCTTAAATTGGGCAATTGTTCAGAATTGCCATAAATCAATTCTCCAGATCCAATAGAGTTAAAATGAGTGGTGAGTACATTCTTATTCAATTCATTTTCCTTTTTTTTTTTAGATTCAATCTGCTTCAGTATTTTGGAGTTAAGATGGCATAAGATTGGTAAAAGTAATTACTCATTAGCACAATTTCACCATGGCAGAGCACTTCACTATTAGTCAAATAATTTACTCTTCTGAGAAATTAGTTTGCACCTTTTAAAAACAGCTCCCAGAAAAAGTACTCTTCCTTCTTTATGTCATCATGCACTTGGAAAATTTCAAATTTTAAAGTAAAACATGAGACGATTTAATTGAATCTTCAGAACTCTACTTTTCAAGTAAAATAAAGCCAAAGATAGAATTTTTATCATGGTGATTAACTATTAACCTCTTCTCACTTTTCATGTAATTTGACTTTTAATAAAGACCACTGTACGTTAAATCTTTAGCATATAAGAGGCCTATGAAGCCTGATATCAGTTTTAAAATTCCCATTTCATATAGCTATCTTAATCCACTGGCTTCAGAAACAATGAAAAATTCTTGACAGATTTTTTTTTAAGATTTTATTTATTTGGGGCACCTGGGTGGCTCAGTCGGTTAAGCATCTGCCTTCGGCTCAGGTCATGATCCTGGGGTCCTGGGATCAAGTCCCGCATCAGGCTCCTTGCTCAGTGAGGAGCTTGCTTCTCCCTCTCCCTCTGCTCGATCTGATGCTCCTCCTGCTTGTGCTCTCTCTCTGTCAAGAAAGATTTTATTTATTTATTTGAGAGGGAGTGTGAGCGAGCGAGAGAGAGAGCATGAGCAGGGTGAGAGGGAAAGGAGGTTTATTTTGCTTACTATTTTTTTACTTAAAATTAACAGGTTAATCCTGGTTGGGTATCTATCTAATTTTTTGCATGAAAAGATGTACTTACTAAATAATGCATTTCCAAATTTTTATTAATTTTGGGACGGTGAAGGGCGCAAGAATTTTCCCACCACAATAATATGTCAGGTATACTTAACAAAACGTTTGAAATGTACACTTAATTTCTAGAATTTCCTGAGCTATGATTATACATTAATAATGAATAAGATCAGGGGCGCCTGGATGGCTCAGTCGTTAAGCATCTGCCTTTGGCTCAGGTCATGATCCCAGGGTCCTGGGACTGAGTCCCACATTAGGCTCCCCTCTCAGCAGGAAGCCTGGTTCTCTCTCTCCCACTCCCTCTGCTTGTGTTCCTGCTCTCGCTATCTCTTCCTCTGTCAAATAAATAAATAAAATCTTTAAAAAAAAATGAATAAGATCAATAGTAAGGAGGAGAAAGTAGTTGTTTCAAGGATACAATTCCTTTTTTTTTTTTTTTTTAATTAAAGCAAAAGGCAACTGTATCCTGATTCATCTCCACTGACAGACCAATACTGACACCAATGTACCTGACTTTCACCAATCCTTCATCATTTTCCCTGTGATCCTACGGCTATTACCGTCTCTTCTGACTTGACCAAACAAAACATTGAAAAAGAGCACTTACTGTATATCTAAATTAATGAAACCAGGGGTGGAAAAAGAAGCACTGTGCCACTTGAGATATTTTTGCTCTCATAAAAGATAGAGGTGCTCATGAGGTCAAGAGCTCTTTGGTTATAACTTCCAAGCATTCTAGCAATAAGAAAAAAAATTCTGTATTTTACTGTATTTCTTAAAATTCTTTTTTTCTTTTTTCTTTCATTCTCTCTCTCTCTTTTTTTCCTATTCTATTTGTAGCACTCTTGAAAATATAATAGACACAAAAAATCTACTTTCACTTTTCTCTTGGCTGAATATAAAAGTTCTGAATATTGTCACATCTATCTCTTATCATTGATCATTTTGCTCTCAGTCTTGGCAAAATGAATATTGAAAATTTTGTACATGATAGCATGTTTTAAGTATATTTTACTCTTCATTTTACATTAAAATGCTCTTTCTCTTTCTCACCAGTTTATTTTATACTAACATTGAAATATGTAAAGAAAAACAAAAAAATGTACAGAATGACATTAAAATTCATATAAATTTGAGATATTTATCATTTAATATTCTCACTGTCATTGTTAAGTTCATATTACTTTTAATCTTAGCTAAAATAATATCTAAAAAATTGTGATTTTCCTTATAAAATATATCATTAATTTTATGTTAGAATTACTTTAATATACTAATAGCAAATCTAGTGTGTTTAAAATTGCAGAATATTTATTCCAAAGCTGTGACTCAAGATTTTTATTTATTTGGGTTTAAAAAATTGGACCTTCAAATATTATTTTGAATAAATGAAGATAAAAGTGAAAATCAAGGTCAGAAATGGAATCTAAAGTTAATAAAATTTACCCAGGTATCCATTGCTCTAAATAAATTTGGGATGGGAAATCATCTTTTAGGGAAAAGAATTTGAGGATATTTGATATAGTTAAGAATATCATTTTGATATTTATACTGTTAATAGCTTGTTTTTCCCCCTCTCTAAAAATGGACCTTAATTTTTTTATTCTAAATACATGATATGTATCTAATTAAAGTAGAGTTATGTAAAATAATCCACTTCTCAGAAGAATTATTGTTTCACAAATGACATTTTTTAGTTACTGACATAGACATAATCAGAATTTTTCCTTATTTGTGAATACTTCTAGCATGAAAAAATATTTAGTAAAACAATCAACTTTTACAATATTATCATTATTTTTGTCCTTATAATAAAACTATTATAATAAAATTCATTACACTTAAAAATCAAGAACAATAATCACATCACATATGTCCACATTCTAAGTAAAATAACTTCCATTTTTCCACAAATTTCCTTTCAGACTCTGCCTACATGCATGCATGTTTTACATCATTACTTCTGTACTCAATACTTTTGTTTTCATTTTAGATTTGACCACAGTCATATCTTCCCTATTTTCCAATTCCTATTCCTGGCATACTCATCTTTCAGTACTATGGCTACTATTGACCTGTTTGGTTTTGCCCAATGTGAGAACTCATGACTGCGTGGCCACCCCCAGAACAGTAGAATTTTCTACCCCATGAAACTGACTATTCACATGCCTGACTGCTTTCCAGTACACTGAAGTTGAAGGGTTACAAAATATGCCACTTTGGTTTAGTGATTATTTTGAAATATAGGCAGTTTAAAAACAACAAATGCAGGAAAAAACTTTCCTGAACTCCCCTTATCTGCCTTAAGACAGATCCCCATAAGGAATTCAGTTGTCATAAACCCCTTGGAGTTTCACCAATTCTTATCCCAGGACAGGAGACTAGTAGTGACACCACATGCACTCAACTTTTGTCACAACTATCATATTTTTCATCCAGTCTTCTAAGGACCCATTCATCTTTCCTAAAAAACCTTCACTCTCCCCTAAGAGGCCTATGCAACCCCTCCCCTTTCCTCTTTAAGATGGTATTTAATTCTGAATTCTAAACCAATTCAGAGACTTACTCACTTTTTCTGGGTCACTCCCATGTATACATGAGGTACACTTGTTAAACTTCTGTTTGGTTTTCTCTTGTTAATCTGTCTTACATTAGAAGGCTCAGCTCAGAACTCAGATGGTAGAGGAAAAATATCTGTGTGAAAAATTATTTTATCTCTTGTTCTAATATCCTATATAACCACATTCTGGCATTATCTTCCAGGAAATACATAAAATCAAACCTATTTTCCTATTTTTATAATAATGAAATTCTTAAAATTGAATTTAAAAATACGATTTACAATAGCATCAAAACTATGAAGTATTTAGGGATAAATCTGGCAAAACATGACCTACACACTGAAAATTATAAAACATTGAAAAAAGAAATTAAAATAAGTGGGGAAATGCTTTTTCATAGATTAGAAGACTAAATATTGTTATGATGTCAATACTCCCCAGATTTATCTATAGGTAGATTTCCCAATCAAAATCCCAAAAGATATTTTTGTAGAAATTGAAAGGCTGATTCTAAAATTTAGAATCAGCCAACACAGAGAAATTAAAATCTCCAAAATAACCAAATAATTTTGAATCAGAAAAATGTTAAAGGAGTAACACAACCTAAATTGTAGACATATTATAAAGCTAAAATAATCAAAACAGTGTGATATTGACATCAAGATAAACAAATAGATCAGGGGCACCTGGGTGTCTCAGTCATTAAGCATCTGCCTTCAGCTCAGGTCATGACCTCGTGGTCCTGGGATTGAGCCCTGCATCAGGTTCGCTGCTCCGCAGGAAGCCTCCTCTCCCTCTCTCAATCCCCCTGCTTGTGTTACTATTCTCACTATCTCTTTCTCTGTCAAATAAATGAAATCTTAAAAAAAAAAATGATAAACAAATAGATCAGTGGAATAGAGTGCTCAGAAACAGACCCACAGAAGTCTCTTTCAGACTTCCTTTAAACCTTTGACATTGGTTTTTGTCAAAGGTAAAACAGCAATTCAATGAGCAAGGCTAGTCTTTTCAACAAAAAATGCTCAAACAATTGGATAATTATTGCAAAAATAGGATTTTTAATCCATACTTCACACTATATACAAATTAACTCAAGATGAATCAAAGACCTAAATGTAAGACCTAAAGCTATAAAACTTCTAGAAAATACACAGAGGAAAATCTTCATGATCTTGAATTATGGGGAGATTTCTTAGCTATGACACCAAAGGCACAATCTGTTTTTCAATAATTAAAAAAAAAAAATTAAGATGGTTTGAAAGACAGTGTTAAAAGAATGAAAATGCAACCATTGGGGCATGAGGAGTTAAGATGGCAGAGCAGTAGGGGGACCCTAGGCTTGTCTTGTCTCTCAAAAACAGCTAGATAAATATCAAATCATTCAAATACCCAAGAAATCAATCTGAATGCTGAGAGAACATACTGCAGAACCAGCGGGAGAGAAGAAGCAACATTGTGGAAGATAGGAGGTACAGATACATGATTCCAGTGAAAAGAGAATCACAGGTGCTGTAGAAGGAAATGGGCCTTGATCTCCAAGAGAGGAGAAAGAGAGATAGAGAAACAGAAGGAAAGTGGTGTGCAAGGGATTGCACAAAAGAAACACTTCCCCAAAACCATTGACTGGGAAAACGAGAGAGGCCAATTATCACAAGTTTTTATAAGTAGGGAGCTGTAAGTTTGAAGTTTTAGAATATTGCACCACCACTGGCTGGAGCCTGGTGGGTATAGTTCTTGTGTGGTGGGGAGGGCAGAGGCCCTGCAGGGGACAGCATGCTCTGAGGATCCCCTGGGTCACCCTGGAAGAGACAGTTCTCCTTCTTGGAGGTCATTTGGGAGAGGTGGCACAACTTGTCTGGAGACAAAAGAGCTGGCAGGCACCAATGTGCTGCCCTGTTTATCAGCATAGATACAGAGACACTTGCTGATGGCAGCAAACCTTGGTGCTGGCTTTTTGCTGTGCTTTAACATAAACTGTGAACCACTGTGTGATTGTGTAACTATTTTTCTGGGACTAACTGGCACCACCCACAGCATGGCAAGACCCTCCCCTAGAGAATCAGAACAGGTCTGTGCTGCATTGGATCCCTAAAATTTGGAATTCTGAAACCCAATCACATGCCTGAGATAAAACACAGGAATACTGTGCCACCTGCCATGCAAACAGCTCAGACACAGAGTGAAGGCAGGACTCTGACAGAAGCCAGGGACATAAGAGATTATTCAGTCTTCTGTGAGGGTTTCTTGAAGAGTAGCAGGTGTGAATTCCCTGCCCTGGGGAGGAAAGAAAAGGCAATGCCATTTCCCCTCCACCCATCAGAACTGACCATCTTCAATGAGCATCACAACACCCCCAGTAGAGGCTGGAGCTACCAACACCAATCCCACCCCCTCTGCACCCTCTAGGTGCATCTTTACTAGGGCAAGTAGGCCTGAGAGCCAGTGAAATAGGCCCTTCCCCCAGAAGACCAGCACAAACCCCTCAAGCACACCAAGTCTACTGATCATAGAGTGCTGCAAAGCTTCAGCTCTAGGGGAAATAAGATCTAGCCTCCTTTAACCAGCAGACCAAAACACACCTAGATAAAACTTGCCAGACTGTGGACAAGGTCTGAACACTCCCCACTGAAGGCAAGGAGAAACTCTGCAGAGGACTGACCTGAAGAAAAGAGCAGCCAAAACACAACAGAAGAGTGCACACTCTGAAACACGTCCTGAAGCACCAGACCCAAGACAGTATGGGACCTCTTCTTAGTATAGCCATTACTCTCAGGAGCAGGAATATAATAGACTTTCCTAACACACACACACACACATACACACACACACACGCACACAAACACACACAAAACAAAACAAAACAAAAACCAGTGATCTAGACAAAATGACAAGACAGAGAAATTCACTCCAAAAGAAAGAATGGGAAGAAATAATGAACAGGGATTTAGTCAAAACAGATATAAGAAAGATGTCTGAACCAGATTTTAAAACAACAATCATAAGGATACTAGCTGGACTTGAGAAAAGCATAGAAGACACTAGAGAATCCCTAACTGCAGAGATATAAGAACTAAAAACTAGTCAGGGCCGAAATAAAAAGTGCTATAACTGAGATACAAAATTGTTGGATGCCATAACAATGAGGATGGATGAAGCAAAGGAATGAATCAATGATATAGAAGATACAATTATGGAAAATAATGAAGCTGAAAAGAAGTGGAAAAGAAAAGTATTAGATCACAAATGCAGACTTAGGGAACTCAGTGACTCCATAAAGTGTGATAACATTGATATCATTGGAGTCCCAGAAGAAGAAGAGAGGGAAAAGGGGTCAGAAAGTTTATTTTAGCAAATCACAGCTGAAAACTTTCCTAATCTGGGGAAGGAAATAATCATCCAAATCCAGGAAGCACAGAGAACGTCCATCAAATTTAACAAAAGCCAGCAATCAGCAAGACATATCAGAGTAAAATTTGCAAAACATAGAGGTAAGGAAAGAATCCCGAAAGCTGCAAGGGAAAAGAAACCCTAACCTACAAGGGACAACAAATTAGGTTTACAGCAGATCTATCCACAGAAACCTGGCAGGCCAGAAGAGAATGGCATGATATATTCAACATGGTGAAGGGGAAAAATATGCAGCCAAGAATATTTTATCCAGCAAGACTGTCATTCAGAATAAAAGGAGAGATAAAGAGTTTCCCAGACAAATAAAACATAAATGACTTTATGACCACTAAACCAGCCCTACTAGAAATATTAAAGGGGACCTTTTTTTTTTTAAGATTTTATTAATTTGTTTATTTGACAGAGAGACACAAAGCCAGATAGGGAACACAAGCAGAGGGAGTAGGAGAGGGAGAAGCAGACTCCCCACTGAGCAGGGAGCCCTATGTGGGACTCAATCCCAGGACCCCAGGATCATGACCTGAGCCAAAGACAGATTCTTAACGATTGAGCCATCCAGGCTCCCTTAAAGGGGACCCTTTGAGTGGGAAAGAAAGACCAAAAGCAACAAAGACTAGAAAGTAAAAGAGAAAATCTCCAGAAACAGCGACTTTACAGATAATACAATGGCACTAAATTCTAATCTATCAATAATTACTCTGAATGTAAATGGACTAAATGCTCCCTCTCCTTCTGCCTCTCCCCCAGCTTGTACTCTCACTCACTCACTCTCTCTCTCTCTCAAATACACAAATAAAATCTTAAAAAAAAAGAATGAATGGGTTAACCAGGAAATTAAAGAAGAAATAATTTTAAAAAATACATGAAAACAAATGTAAACAAAAACATGGCAGTCCCAATCCTTTGGGATGAAGTGAAGGTGGTTCTATGGGAGAAGTATATAGAAAGAGGCCTACCTCAGGAAGCAAGAAAAGTCTCCAATAGACAACCTAACCCTACACCTAAAGGAGCTAGAAAAGAACAGCAAATAAAGCTTAAAGCCAGCAGAAGAGGGGAAATAATAAAGATTAGAGCAGAAATAAGTGATATAGGAACAATAACAACAACAACAACAACAAAAAAAAAACACAGTAGAACAGAACAATAAAACTAAGAGCTGGTTCTTTGAAAGAATTAACAAAATTGATAAACCCCTAGGGAGACTTATCAAAAAGAAAAGAGAAAGACACAAATAAATAAAATCATGAATAAAAGAGGAGAGATTGTAACCAACATCACAGAAATACAAACAATTATAAGAGAAGATTATGAAAAATTATATGTCAACAAACTGGGCAATTTGGAAGAAATGGATAAATTCCTAAAAACATACCAATTACCAAAACTGAAACAGGAAGAAATGGAAAATTTGAACAGACACATAACCAGCAAAGAAATTGAATCAGTAATCAAAAATCTCCCAACAAACAAAAGTCCAGGCCCAGATGGCTTCCCAGGGGAATTATAATAGACATTTAAAGAAGAGTTAATTCCTATTACTCTCAAGCTGTTCCAAAAAATAGAAATGGAAAGAAAACTCTCAAACTCCTTCTATGAGGCCAGCATTACCTTAATTTCAAAATCAAAGATCCCACTGTAAAGGATAATTACAGACCAATATCCCTGATGAACATTGATGCAAAAATTCTGAAAAAGTTACTAGCAAATTGAATCCAACAATACATTAATAGAATTATTCACCACGATCAAGTGAGATTTATTCGTGGGCTGCAGTTTTGGTTCAATATTCATAAATCGATCAACATGACACGCCACATTAAAAAAGAGGATAAGAACCATATGATCCTCTCAATAGATGCAGAAAAAGCATTTGACAAAGTACAACATCTATTCTTGATAAAAACCCTCAACAAAGTAGGGATAGAGGGAATATACCTCAACATCATAAAGCCATATAAAAAAGACCTACAGTTAATATCATCCTCAATGGGGAGGGGCGCCTGGGTGGCTCAGTTGGTTAAACATCTGCCATCAGCTTGGGTCATGATCTCGAGGTCATGGGATCAAACCCCACATTGGACTACCTGCTCAGTGGGGTGTCTCCTTCTCCCTCTCCTTCTGCCCCTCCCCCCGCTCATGCTCAAACTCTCTCTATCACGCTGTCTCTCCCTGTCACATAAATAAATAACATCTTCAAAAAAAAAAAAATAACACATCATCCTCAATAGGGAAAAACAGAGAGCTTTTCCTTGACAGTCAGGAACAAGACAGGAAGTCCTAGTCTCAACAATCAGACAACAAAATCAAGAAATCAAAGGCATCCAAATCATCAAGGAAGAAGTCAAACTTTCACTATTCGCACACAATATGATGCTCTGTGTAGAAAATCTGAAAGACTCCAGCAAAAAATTACTAGAACTGACACAAAAATTCAGCAAAGTTGCAGGATACAAAATCAATGTACAGGCATCTGTGGCATTTCCATACACCAATAATGAAACAGCAGAGAGAGAAATCAAGGAATCAATCTCACTGACAACTGCACCAAAAACCATAAGATACCTAGGAGTAAACCTAACAAAAGAGGTAAAAGATGTATATTGTGAAAACTGTAGAACACTTATGAATGAAATTGAAGATGACATAAAGAAATGGAAAAACATCCCATGATCACAGATTGAAAGAACAAATATTGTTAAAATGTCTATATTACCCAAAGCAATCTACATATTTATTGAAATCCCTGTCAGAATACCACCAGCATTTTTCACAAAGTGAGAACAAAATTTGTATGGAAACACAAAAGATCCCAAATAGCCAAAGCAACCTTAAAAAAGGAAAGCAAAGCTGGAGGCACCACAATTCTGGACTTCAAGCTATATTACAAAGGTGTAGTCATCACGACAATATGGTACTGGCACAAAAATAGACACAAAGATCGATGGAACAGAATAGAAAGCCCAAAAATGGACCCACAACTGTATGGTCAACTATTCTTTGATGAAGCAGGAAAGAATATCCAATGGAAAAAAGACAGTTTGTTCAACAAATGGTGTTGGGAAAACTGGACAGCAACTTGCAGAAGAATAAAACTGGAACATTTTCTTACACCATCCACAAAAATAAATTAAAAATGGATGAAAGACCTAAATGTAAAAAAGGAAACCATCAAAATCCTAGAGGAGAACACAGGCAGAAACTCTTTGAAATTGGCCATAGCAACTTCTACTAGACATGTCTCCTGAGGCGAGGGAAACAAAAGCAAAAATGAACTATTGGAACTTCATCAAGATAAAAAGCTTCTGCACAATGAAGGAAACAATCAAGAAAACTAAAAGGCGACCTTGAGAATGGGAGAAGATATTAGCAAATGACACATCTGCTAAGGGGTTAGTATCCAAAATCTATAAATAATTTACCAAACTCAACACCCAAGAAAGAAATAATCCAGTTAAGAAATGGGCAGAAAACATGAACAGATATTTGTCCAAAGAAGACATACAGATGGTTAATAGACACATGAAAAAAATGCTCAACATCACACTTCATCAGGGAAATATAAGTCAAAACCACAATGAAATACCATCTCACACCTGTCAAAATGGCTAAAATTAAGAACACAAGAAACAACAGATGTTGGTGAGGATGTGGAGAAAGGAGAACCCTCTTACACTGTTGATGGGAATACAAATTGGTGCAGCCACTCTGGAAAACAAGGAGGTTCCTTAAAAAGTTAAAAATAGAACTACCCTTCTACCTGGCAATTGCTTTTAGGTATTTACCCAAAGGATAGAAAATACTGATTTCAAGGGACACATGCACCCTGATGTTTATAGCAGCATTATCAACAATAGCCAAATTATGGAAATATCCCAACTGCCCATCACCTGATGAATGGATAAAGAAGAGGTGATTTTACACACACACACACACACACACACACACACACACACACACTGGAATATTACTCAGCCATTAAAAAGATGTGCAGCAAAGTAGATGGAGTTAGTGTATTACTCTAAGTTAAATAAGTCAGTCAGAGAAAAACAAATACCATAGGATTTCACTCATATGTGGAATTTAAGAAACAAAACAGAGGAACTTAGGGGAAGGGGAAAAAAGAGAGAAGGAGGCAAATCACAACAGACTCTTAACTATGAAGAAGAAACTGAGGGTTGGTGGAGGGAGGTAGGCAGGGAGATGGGTTAAATAGATGGATATTAAGGAGGGCACTTGTGATATACACTGGGTGTTAAATGTACATGATGAATCACTAAATTCTACACTTGAAACCAATTTTACCATATATGTTAACTAGAATTTAAATAAAAACTTGAAATAAAAAATCCAACAATTGGCAGAAGGAAAATATTTGTAAAGCATATATTGGATAAACATATTTTATCTAAAATGTGTAATAAATTTTTAAGACTCAACAACAAGAACAATAACAACAACAACAAAAAAAATGAAAAAATGGCAAAATATTTGATTTAATAAACAGAAACTTTACCAAAGAAAATCTCTTATATAGTGATAAGAGTTTAATCAATGAAGCAGAACACTATGTCCAGGAGATTTTGTTGGTTTTAATTACTTTTCTAGCATTAGTATCTAAAATTTAGTATATGTGCTGCTGAAGCGAGCACTAGTATCTAAAATTTAAACATAATTTTACTTATGTTTTTGCTGGACTTCATAAAAGAAAGATGAGACAAAGGCACTCCTCTTCAAATAGATAACTTGTTCTAAAAATAAAAGAGCTATATCATTAGTTAATTGGAGCTTACTAAATTTTTAATTTATATAAAACATCAGTAACTAGTAAGCATTTTTAGAGACCATGGTCGTTGAGGAAAATAAAACAAAATTTGATTTTTTTGGACAATACAATATTTATATTAGTTAATACAACTTAATTAATCTTCTTTAGTTTTATTACCAGCATAAGTACTTTCGTGTTCCAGTGGCCAAACACAAAGCAAGATATTTGACAAACTCACCAAGTAAGGAATATTTGTTGCTCAAAGCAGGATATTTGATCAAAAGCCTTTTAAATAGAATCTGATTTAAAAAATAGCCATTATCCCCTTTTTTCATCAATTTTGCTTGAATAAATTTTGGTCATTAAGGAACACAAAATGCTGAATGACTTCCAGTGTTTTATTTAGGATAGACCTTAAGCTTTGGGGAGGAATTTTATTTTCTTATTCAAGATATAATAATGTTGATGCTATTTGTCATGGACCAAAACTAGACAGCTTAGTATTTTAGAGCCAGCCCATTCTGTCAATCATTTTTGAAATAGCAGTGGCACTAGCATTACAGGCTTCCTATTACTGATTATTTTTAAAGTTATAAGTCTAAAAGTTCAATGTGATAACATGACCTTATTTCACCAATCAAAAGGTTGAAGAAGAAAGGTTAACACTTTTATCAAGTCATCAGAGAAATCTTTGGCATAGCCAAACTGCACATGCCAATTCAATACATTGTTTCCAAATTTTTTACAAATGAATTTTGGGATTTAAAAAATATTGGAATATAAATTTCATTTAATTTTATTTTTTTAATAAGTTTCTCTATGCAATGCAGTGATAAGAAAGAACATCAGAGTGCTACCTTATTTTGGTCGGTATAAGATATTCAAAATTAATCCCACAAAGTTAAATTTAGGACATCTAAGATATGATATCCAAAAATATTTGAATTAGTAGTATTTTAAATGAATTTTGTTGTCCTTTCTCTCTACCACAGTCCACTTACACATGTGATGCAAAATCCATAGAGCCAACGCTCAGGTATTTTTCATTTTTATTAATAAAATTTTAATGTCCTCTAACCATGATAGTGTTATGTTGTCCACTTACAATACAAGAATTATGAAACACAATCCTTCAACACATATATGCAAGTTCAAGGTCACTATTCAGACATTTGGATATGAAAAAAGCATGAAAAATGAAAAAGACCAGCATAAGTTGCCATTTTATCTTTTAAATTTTGGAAAGGACATTAGAACATACAGACAGCATATTACTGTCTTTTTTATTACTATTGTGTGATTTAAAATGACATGGAAAGGCTGGCCAAAGGGAACAAACTTCCAGTTATAAGACAAATAAGTTCTGGAGATCTAATGTACAGCACAGTGACTATAGTTAGCAATACTGTTTTATATA
>NW_022589706.1:21509971-21566539 GCF_004348235.1 Phoca vitulina
ATATATATATATATATATATATATATATATATATATATATAAACTCATCACTTAGCACACCTTGAACTTACACAATGTTATATGTAAATTACATTTCAGTAAAACTGGAAAAAAAAAAGAAAGGGAATTTAAACTAAAAAAGTGGGAAGAATATAATATTAGAAAAAAAAGTAATTTAAGTTTTGTTTAAAATTCTCCTCATTGTCTGTTTTTTGTTTGTTTTTATCTTTTCTTTTAATTTTTTTTCTTTTTTCTTTCTTTCCCTTTCTTTTCCCCCAGTTTCAGGTCTCTTCTGATTTGTTTAGTGTATATTTTTCTGGGGTCGTTGTTACCCTGTTAGCATTTTGTTCTCTCATTCATCTATTCTCCTCTGAACAAAATGACAAGACAAAAAAAGAAATCACCTCAAAAAAAAAGAATGAGAGGCAGTACTGACTGCCAGGGACATAATAAATACGGGCATTAGTAAGATGTTGGAACTAGAGTTCAGAATGACGATTTTAAAGATACTAGCTGGGGGCGCCTGGGTGGCTCAGTCGTTAAGCATCTGCCTTTGGCTCAGGTCATGATCCCAGGGTCCTGGTATCAAGTCCCACATTGGGCTCCCTGCTTGGCAGGAAGCCTGCTTCTCCCTCTCCCACTCCCCCTGCTTGTGTTCCTGCTCTCACTATCTCTCTCTCATCAAATAAATAAATAAAATCTTAAAAAATAAATAAATAAATAAATAAAGATACTAGCTGGTCTTGAAAAAAGCATGAAAGATATTAGAGAACCCCTTTCTGGAGAAATAAAAGAACTAAAATCTAGCGAAGTCAAAATCAAAAAGGTTATTGATGAGGTGCAATAAAAAATGGAGGCTCTAACTGCTATGATAAATGAGGCAGAAGAGAGAATTAGTGATATAGAATACCAAATGATGGAAAATAAAGAAGCTGGGAAAAAGAGAGATAAACAACTACTGGATCACGAGCGCAGAATTCAAGAGATAAGTGATACCATAAGATGAAACAACATTAGAATAATTGGGATCCCAGAAGAAGAAGAAAGAGAGAGAGGGGCAGAAGGTATACTGGAGCAAATTATAGCAGAGAACTTCCCTAATTTGGGGAAGGAAACAGGCATCAAAATCCAGGAGGCACAGAGAACTCCCCTCAAAATCAATAAAAATAGGACAACACCCAGACATCTAATAGTAAAATTTATGAGTCTCAGAGACAAAGAGAAAATCCTGAAAGCAGCTCGGGACAAGAGATCTGTAACCTACAATGATAGAAACATTAGATTGGCAGCAGACCTATCCACAGAGACCTGGCAGGCCAGAAAGGACCGGCATGATATATTCAGAGCACTAAATGAGAAAAATATGCAGCCAAGAATACTATATCCAGCTAGGCTGTCATTGAAAATAGAAGGAGAGATAAAAAGCTTCCAGGACAAACAAAAACTAAGAGAATCTGCAAACAACAAACCAACCTTACAAGAAATCTTGAAAGGGGTCCTCTAAGCAAAGAGAGAGCCTAAAAGTAACATAGACCAGAAAGGAATAGAAACAATATAGAGTAACAGTCACCTTACAGGCAATACAATGGCACTAAATTCATATCTTTCAATAGTTACCCTGAATGTAAAGGGGCTAAATGCCCCAATCAAAAGACACAGGGTATCAGATTGGATAAAAAAAACAAGACCCATCAATATGCTGTCTGCAAGAGACTCATTTTAGATCTAAAGACACCCCAAGATTGAAAGTGAGGGGGTGGAAAACCATTTACCATGCTAATGGACACCAAGAGAAAGCTGGGGTGGCAATCCTTATATCAGACAAATTAGATTTTAAACCAAAGACTGTAATAAGAGATGAGGAAGGACATTATATCCTACTTAAAGGGTCTATCCAACAAGATCTAACAATTGTTAATATCTACGCCCCTAACATGGGAGGAGCCAATTATATAAGGCAATTAATAACAAAAGCAAAGAAACACATTGAAACAATACAATAATAGTGGGGGACTTTAACACCCCCTCACTGAAATGGACAGATCATCTAAGCAAAAGACCAACAAGGAAATAAAGACTTTAAATGACACACTGGACCAAATGGACTTCACAGACATATTCAGAACATTCTATTTCAAAGCAACAGAATACACATTCTTCTCTAGTACCCATGGAACATTCTCCAGAATAGATCACATCCTAGGTCACAAATCAGGTCTCAACTGGTACCAAAAGATTGGGATCATTCCCTGCATATTTTCAGACCACAATGCTTTGAAATTAGAACTCAATCACAAGAGGAAAGTTGGAAATCACTCAAATACATGGAAGCTAAAGAGCATCCTACTAAAGAATGAATGAGTCAACCAGGAAATTAAAGAATAATTAAAAATTTCATGGAAACAAATGAAAATGAAAACACAACTGTTCAAAATCTTTGGGATGCAGTGAAGGCGGTCCTAAGAGGAAAGTATATAGCAATACAAGCCTTTCTCAAGAAACAAGAAAGTTTCAAATACACAACCTAACCCTACACCTAAAGGAGCTGGAGAAAGAACAACAAATAAAGCCTAATCCCAGCAGGAGAAGAGAAATAATAAAGATCAGAGCAGAAATCAATGAAATAGAAACCAAAAAAACAGTAGAACAGATCAACGAAACTAGGAGCTGGTTCTTTGAAAGAATTAACAAGATTGATAAACCCCTGGCCACACTTATCAAAAAGAAAATATAAAATGGCCCAAATAAATAAAATCATGAATGAAAGAGGAGAGATCACAACCAACACCAAAGAAATACAAACAATTATAAGAACATATTATGAGCAACTATATGCCAACAAATTAGATAACCTGGAAGAAATGGATGCATTCCTAGAGACATATAAACTACCAAAACTGAACAAGGAAGAAATAGAAAACCTGAACAGACCTATAACCACCAAGGAAATTGAAGCAGTCATCAAAAATCTCCCAACAAACAAAAGCCCAAGGCCAGATGGCATCCCAGGGGAATTCTACCAAACATTTAAAGAAGAATTAATACCTATTCTTCTGAAACTGTTCCAAAAAATAGAAATGGAAAGAAAATTTCCAAACTCGTTTTATGAGGCAACCATTACCTTGATCTCCTAACCAAGGACCCCATCAAAAATGAGAATTACAGACCAATATCCTTGATGAACATGGATGCAAAAATTCTCACCAAAATACCAGCCAATAGGACAAAGGATTATTTACCACGACCAAGTGGGATTTATCCCTGGGCTGCAAGGTTGGTTCAACATGCGCAAATCAATCAATGTAATACACTACATTAATAAAAGAAAGAACAAGAACCATAAATCCTCTCAATAGATGCAGAAAAAGCATTTGACAAAGTACAGCATCCTTTCTTGATCAAAACTCTTCAGAGTATAGGGATAGAAGGTACATACCTCAATATCATAAAAGCCATCTATGAAAAACCCGCAGTGAATATCATTCTCAATGGGGAAAAACTGAGAGCTTTCCCCCTAAGGTCAGGAACACAGCAGGGATGTCCACTTTAACCACTGATATTCAACATAGTATTAGAAGTTCTAGCCACAGCTATCAGACAACAAAAAGAAATAAAAGGCCCAAATTGGCACAGAAAAATTCAAACTCTCATTCTTTGCAGATGATATGATACTTTATGTGGAAAACCCAAAAGACTCCACCCCAAAACTGATAGAATTCATACAGGAATTCAGTAAAGTGGCAGGATATAAAATCAATGCACAGAAATCAGTGGCATTCCTATATACCAACAAGACAAAAGAAAGGGAAATTAAGGAGTGGATCCCATTTACAATTGCACCCAAAACCATTAGACACCTATGAATAAATCTAACCAAAGAGGCAAAAAAATCTGTACTCAGAAAACTATAAAATACTCATGAAAGAAATTGAGGAAGACACAAAGAAATGGAAAAAATTCCATGCTCATGGATTGGAAGAACAAATATTGTGAAGATGTCAATGCTACCTAGAGCAATCTACACATTCAATGCAATCCCTATCAAAATACCATCAACTTTTTTCAAAGAAATGGAACAAATAATCCTAAAATATGTATGGAACCAGAAAAGACCCTGAATAGCCAGAGGAATGTTGAAAAAGAAAAACAAAGCTGGTGGCATCACAATTCCAGACTTCAAGCTCTATTACAAATCTGTCATCATCAAGACAGTATGGTACTGGCACAAAAACAGACACATAGATCAATGGAACAGAATAGAGAGCCCAGAAATGGACCCTCAACTATATGGTCAACTAATCTTCGACAAAGCAGGAAAGAATGTCCAATGGACAAAAGACAGTCTCTTCAACAAATGGTGTTGGGAAAATTGGACAGCCACATGCAGAAGATTGAAACTGGACCATTTCCTTACACCACACACAAAAATAGACTCACAATGGTTGAAAAACCTAAATGTGAGACAGGAGTCCATCCAAATCCTAAAGGAGAACACAGGCAGCAACCTCTTCGACCTCAGCCACAGAAACTTCATCCTAGAAACATTGCCAAAGGCAAGGGAAGCAAGGGCAAAAAATGAACTATTGGGACTTCATCAAGATAAAAAGCTTTTGCACAGCAAAAGAAACTGTCAACAAAACCAAAAGACAACTGACAGAATGGGAGGAGATATTTGCAAATGACATATCAGATAAAGGGTTGGTATCCAAAATCTATAAAGAACTTATTAAACTCAACACCCAAAGAACAAATGATCCAATCAAGAAATGAGCAGAAGTAAATAAAAAAAAAAAAAAAAAAATGGGGCGCCTGGGTGGCTCAGTTGGTTAAGCCACTGCCTTCGGCTCAGGTCATGATCCTGGAGTCCTGGGATCGAGTCCCACATCGGGCTCCCTGCTCAGCAGGGAGTCTGCTTCTCCCTCTGATCCTCCTCCCTCTCGTGCTCTCTCTCATTCTCTCTCTCGCAAATAAATAGAAAAAAAAAAAGAAAGAAATGAGCAGAAGACATGAACAGACATTTCTGCAAAGAAGACTTCCAAATGGCCAACAGACACATGAAAACTGCTCAACATTGCTTGGCATCAGGGAAATCCAAATCAAAACCTCAATGAGATACCACCTCACACCAGTCAGAATGGCTAAAATTAACAAGTCACGAAATGACAGATGTTGGTGGGGATGCGGAGAAAGGGGAACCCTCCTACACTGTTGGTGGGAATGCAAGCTGGTGCAGCCACTCTGTTAAACAGTATGGAGGTTCCTCAAAAAGTTGAAAATAGAGCTACCCTATGACCCAGGAATTGCACTACTGGGTATTTACCCCAAAGATACAAATGTAGGGATCTGAAGGGGTACATGCACCTCAATGTTTATAGCAGCAATGTCCACAATAGCCAAACTATGGAAAGAGCCAAGATGTCCATCAACAGATGAATGGATAAAGAAGAAGTGGTATCTATCTATCTGTCTATCTATCTATCTCAATGGAATATTATACAGCCATCAAAAGGAATGAAATCTTGCCATTTGCAATGATGTGGATGGAACCAGAGGGTATTATGCTGAACGAAATAAGTCAATCAGAGAAAGACATGTATCATATGACCTCACTGATATGAGGAATTCTTAATCTCAGGAAACAAACTGAGGGTGGCTGGTGTGGTGGGGGGGTGGGAGGGATGAGGTGGCTGGGTGATAGACATTGGTGAAGGTATGTGCTATGGTGAGCGCTGTGAATTGTGTAAGACTGTTGAATCACAGACCTGTACCTCTGAGACAAATAATACATTATATGTTAAAAAAAAAAAAAAAAGAAGAAGATGACAGGAAGTGAAAAATGAAGGGGGGGAATCGGAGGGGGAGGCAAACCATGAGAGACTATCGACTCTGAGAAACAAACTGAGGGTTCTAGAGGGGAGGGGGGGAGGGGATGGGTTAGCCTGGTGATGGCTATTAAAGAGGGTACGTACTGAATGGAGCACTGGGTGTTATATGCAAACAATGAATCATGGAACACTACATCAAAAACTAATGATGTAATGTATGGTGATTAACATAACATAATAAAAACAAAATTCTCCTCATTGTCCTTATCCTTCTTCTTTCTCCACTTACTAAATGAACAAAAACAAAGAAGCAAAGTAACAAATACATTGCCATTGATTAGCAATAGATTTAGACCAACAAATGAACCATCAATAGCTATAAATGTACCTTCTGACGATGGTTTGCAGAATATAGTCAAAGCCTGATTCAGGGAAGCCTTCTCCCCATTGTCCACCTTTTACAGATTCCAACTTGCACAGGTATCATTGTGAAGTTATATTATCTGACCCTATTGATTTAAAATTTTGTTTTCATTGAATGGCTTTGGGTTCACAGAAGTAAGTGCTCATCTTTTCCATATTTGACCATCTTGACCTATACCTCAACTTTGTGTTATTAGCATAGCTAGAGAAAAAAAATATATATAGAACGTGGCAACTCACTCTTCTAACACACAATTAAACTTTACATTGTGTATTATATTATATTATATCACCTTTATCTTTGACCCCATTTCTAATTCCGACTTTTGAATTTTGATTATGGTTAATAGTAACAATTCCACCATAATTTGCATTTATGAGACTACCCATTGTGAGTATAAGAAATGCTTCTGTGACTTTTTTACTTTAGAGCTGGAAAGAACTTTATAAACATTAAATAATTAATTCTCACAACACTCAAGGCAAAGTTTAATATTCTCACTTCATAACCAGGGAAATGAGAACAGAATGCTAAAGTTACTTGCCAAATGCATTAGATAAAATGCTTGTCAGGTCTAGGATGAGAATTTGTAGTGCAAACCCAGGTTTGCAGATGCTGACAGTAACTAGTCTTTAGAAGGATCATATTTTATTATTTGCAATTAATATGTTCAGAGTTCTTGAAAGGATGATATCTTGTAATTTGTTATAAGTTGATGAGCAAAATTATCCAACTTTTTGAAGAAATTGGAACATTGGTAAATTGCATTAGTAGATTATATAAACCATAAAATTTTTTCACTACCTTCTACTCTATCCATGTGTTTTTCACATAAATATGTGATTTTTGAGGTGGAGTTTCACATTTCACTGAGTTTCACATTCCATAATTCATATTTTACTTTTTGCATTCACAGTTATAATTTGAGTCACTTGAGTAAAGCTCATACAAGTGATAGAATAAAAAATATACTATGATATAGCAATTTTTCTGGTTAAAAGGGACAATTTTTCTTATAAAAATGATTTTCTTTCTACTTAATATAGCTATAGTTATAGGAAGAAAAATACTTTTAATAATATAAAACTCATTTTAAAAACAGCTTACTTCATGCTGACTTAAGCAGATGAAAAAGGTACTTTAAATGAAAAGCTAATATAAAAACCAGAAGTATAGAAAGCATTTCTTATCTTTTTTAATACCTCATATAGCTGATGGGGATAGAGATTCCACTATGGAGAACAAAAAAGAGGTAATAAAAGGAGCTGGATTTCAAATTTCAGGTGGTCTGAAAATGCGTGAGTTGTCTCATACAAAATCATGCATTCCCCCTACCCCCCATGCATTCCATAAGTGAGGAGGCATGGGATGAAGATCTCTTGGATGTAAGACAATATAAAATATCATTGTACACCTGAAACTAATATAGCATTGTATGTTAACGAACCAGAATTAAAATAAAAACTTAAAAAAAATAAAGACAGAGAATATAAAATGTAAGTAGAGATTTTGGATTCCAAATTTTGGAAAAAAGTCATCTATTTTTCTTCCATTTTTAAATTTCCTATTTTTCTGAGACATAAATGTTTGCCTTTCCACTAGTGACTCTGGAAATATTTAGATTATGATTATGTATTAATCTAATATATGTGTAAGGTTTTAATAGCAGGCATTGCTGGCATTGTCTGAGCTTTTAAAGCTAAATGAGGATTTTTTTCTTCTTAGTTATAGAAAACGTGTTGAAACTAGTGAGAGCCAGGGTGCTTGGGTGGCTCAGTCGGTTGGGTGTCTGCCTTTGGCTTAGGCCCTGATCCCAGAGTCCTGGGATCCAGCCCCGTATCAGGCTACCTGCTCAGGAGAAGAGCCTGCTTCTCCCTCTCCCTCTGCCTGTCTCTCTGGAGGGGCTTCTGCTCCTCTCTCTGACAGGCTTTCTCTCTGTCTCTCTCAAATAAATAAATAAAATCTTAAAAAAAAAAAGAAAAGAAAAGAAAAGAAACTAGTGAGAGCCTTATTTGCTTTATTGCTTTTGCCTCAGATTCATATTGATGCCATTTCACCTTAAAGAGTATTTGACCAGGACCAAAACTTACATATGCAAATAAATGGATCTTTTTTTTTTTTTTAAAGATTTTATTTTTATTATTTATTTGACAGAGAGAGAGATAGCGAGAGCAGGAACACAAGCAGGGGGAGTGGGAGAGGGAGAAGCAGGCTTCCTGCTGAGCAGGGAGCCTGTAAATGGATCTTTTTAAGTAATAAATAAATAAATATAAATAAAGAGTATTTGAGGGTTTTTTTTCTAGCTAGAATGTTATTCTTGTACCAATGCTTTTTTTTTTTTTTTTTTTAATCTCTAGGCTTCTACTGGTTTGTTACATGAAGATGAACCTTACAAGAGTACAGAAATAAAATTTTAAATTGAAAGAGGAAAAGTTTGGAAAAAAATATTTGCCTAAAGGAAGTTTGTTATGATTTGCAAAGAAAAACAGCTCAATTCTATCCTGACCTTTGGTTGGACTTCTAGATGACTTTACAGGCACCTTCAAGTTCAGGTATGTGAAGAACCGTATAATATTTACTTTATGACTTTACTGGTTTACTTTATAACCAGTAAAATTGGTTTAAACCAGTAAATATGGTTTACTTTATAACCATATAATATTTACTTTATCACGATCATTTTTAAATAACAAAAGTCTCTTTAAAATTACTGATATTTACATTAAAAGCTGATATTCTGAAACTTTATTCCAATTAGAAATGTGAGGACAGTAAGAGAACATAGATTATTTTACAATCATATGGTATGAAGCCTGTTTTCTATCTCTACCTTTTGGAATGTTCAGTATATGTATGTCTACAATATATATGATTTTAGATTAAAAAAGTGGCCAAGTGTGGGCTGTTTTGACTCTAAAAAGAGTCAAACTCTCTGTTTTTTTTTTTTTTATGTAAGCTTTTATTTTTCATTTATTTTTTTTTTAAGATTTTTATTTATTTATTTGACAGAGAGAGAGAGAGCACAAGTAGGCAGAGTGGCAGGCAGAGGGAGAGGGAGAAGCAGGATCCTCACTGAGCAAGGAGCCTGATGCAGGACTTGGTCCCAGGACCCCAAGATCATGATCTGAGCCAAAGGCAGACATTTAACTGACTGAGCCACCCAGGTGTCCCTCAAACTCTCTGTTGGAAATGCATTTACACTGAAATGACTACATAACAAAGGATTCCATTCTGAAATGTTTTCCAAGGGCATAACAATAATTTATTTTCACAGTCACTTCTGATTTCAGAATTCAGGGACATATTAATCAATCATATAGGACACAATTGAGTACTTCTCATAAGTAAATACATTTATCCAGTTTGTGTAAAACAGCACTTGAATTTTTATCTAATAAATTTAATCTCAATTAATACTCAAATATTGTTTTCCAAATCTACCTTTAAAATATTAAAGTGACCTATATTTCATGAAGCAAATTAAAGATTCACATAGTATGAGTAATTTTATTTTATTTATTTATTTTTTAAAGTTACTTTTTTTTTTTTTTTTAAGGATTTTATTTATTTATTTGACAGAGAGACATAGCAAGAGAGGTAACACAAGCAGGGGGAGTGGGAGAGGGAGAAGCAGGCTTCCCTCCAAGCAGGGAGCCCAATATGAGGCTCGATCCCAGGACCCTGGCATCATGACCTGAGCCGAAGGCAGATGCTTAATGACTGAGCCACCTAGGCACCCCAGTATGAATAATTTTAGAGGCCACACAATTTTCCATGGTGGAGGAAGATGAAGAAATTAACTAATCAGCAATTTAAATGCTTTTCCTCTCTAGTCTACACTACCTCCTGATAATTAACAGGATTTCCCTTACAGGATACATAGTAATAATGTTCAGGAACACACAATATCCAACTAAAAAACTGTTAATTCTAGTTTTTTATTAAAGCATTTGTTTTCCCCCTTGAAATAGATGATCTATTTTAAATTGTTCTAGATAAATTATATTTCATATTCCAATCCTAATGCATTGGCAAAATTTTCTGGAAGCATTATTTTGAGAAGACTGTGAAACCGACCTTGACTTAATATGACAGAATAACATGATAGAAGTGATATATTTCCAAAGTAAAAGAAGGAAATTTATGACATATGAATCATAGCTATACTATATCAAACTTAAGAGTCAATCTAACTAGTATATAAATATCAAGTTAATGATTTAAAAATGAAGCTAAAATACTCCTCCAAACAGCAACTTACTCTTTGACTGTATATTATTTGCTATATTGCTTATGTATTGACCTTTGACTGTATATTATTTGCTATATTGCTTATGTATAAATAAATATTTGCTATATTGCTTATGTATTGAATCGTGCCAATGAGACATTGATATTTAATAAATAATTCAATGTTCTCTGTAAAGTTGCCTGTCCAATAGTATATCTTTAAATTCTGGTTTCACGTCAATATTTAATTGCTCAATCATCTTGCTTCTGCCTCTAAAAATAACTAGTTTATAAGCTGAGGGTGGGAGGGATGAAGTTGCAAATGGAGAGGGCCTTTTTATAATTTTTTCCTCATAAAATAAAAGTACAGGATTCTGGGACATATCGATTTTATATTTATGTATAGATAATTTTAAATGAGAGTAAGTTTAACCTTTTTTTTTTTCTTTCAATTTAATTTAGTTGTATTTGCTATACATGATTAATCATAGAGAAAAGTATCTCTTTTGGGGTTGATCTATATGAAATGTAAAAGAAAAAAAAAATTTCCTAAGACTTACATTAAGTAGACTCCATTAGTGACCTGTCATGAGCTCATGCCCATTAAACCTTTGTAAAATATTTCCAATGTTCTAGGGTCTGACAAGGCCATTATAAGTTAATTTAGTATGCAATATTTTTGCAAATACATACAACTTTTATTATTTTCAGGAATTAAAAGTCATTAATAAAGTGGTTTACATAAAACAACTTTAATTAAGTAATTTGTTCATTCCCCCGTGACAGTCTTCACACATGATTGAAGACACAGGCTGAATAAGCATCATTTTAAATAATTTCAACGTGTTCTGATAAATGCAAAAAGACACAGTTGTAGTTAGGAAAGAAATATAATAAAAGTGTCTGCCACGTGTTACTGACATATGATATTAAAAATGAAGTACATACATGATGAGTGCTACAAGCTAGCCACACTTCATACTTAAAAACCAAGGTCGATAAAAAAGCAAAATACTAAAGGTACATAAGCCTCAGTTACTTTGGGTTTCTCATAAAAGGCACCTGATTTCATAAAGATAATAATTACCACTGCATGGGCAAGTTAAATGAATATTGGAGAAAAACTGTCAAAGACAACTTTTTATCCAATAATATCTTTATTATTAAACACTTGCAATTCAAAACTGTTAAGGAGAATATTAGCTCTATAGTCTCCAGCCAATCTAAGGGAAGAATTAAGATAGACTCATGTTATGACTAAAGTGGGTTAATAAATAGTTATACAATTAGGCAAATAATTTAGATATTAATGCAAAAGCTCTTCCTAAAGTTCTTATTCTAATATAATTTATCCAATATTTAAAATAATAATTATATATAAATCCCCCCCAAAATATATTAAGCATGAATGAGTTTGTCAGTTTGATGGAGAGAGAGTGGAAAAGAAACACAAGGGCACTGGGTCAGTGAAAACAAGGTTAATCAACTTGATATACCTTGCTAGGGCAAAGCTGGTTACTTGTAGCCTACATTTCCAAATGCTTAAACTTTCACTGCAGTTAGCAACTTTGCTTCCAGAAAATTGACGATTATACTCTATTTCTCTGAAATTTATGACTTTCAGTAATCAAAATGCTTTTTAATATAATATTTATAATCTTGCTCTAAAGCACATAGTTCAAAATTTCCCCCAGATGATGGAAGATTTTAGATGAGTAAAATAACTTCAACAAAAGTAATACTAATTGAGGTGATTTTTATGAATATTAATAAAGACCATTCCCTAAGGCCCTCCATATAACGGGCACTGGGCAAAGCTTTTTGCATATATTATAACTTTTAATTCTCCTCATACTTCCAGGCTGTGAAGAGTTATATCACCATTTTCCATATTTGGAGTCTGAGACAGAAAGACTATTGGCCAAAGTCAGACAATTAGTAAGTTGAAAAGCAGAGTTTTGTAGCTAGATCTATTTACTTGAAGATCAATATTTTAAAAGATCTTTTAAGAAAAAAACTCTTTTTTTTCTGCTTCACCAGGCCCAAATTTGTGCCTTTGCATGACTTAATATGTTATTTTATTTCTGAAAAACTAGGTTAGAAAATTAAGTATTACAATCTCATCTAAGTTTATTGAGGTTCTATACTTTATGAAATGCTCTTTTCTTTTTTTTTTAAATATTTTATTTATTTATTTATTTGACAGAAAGAGAGATAGAGAACACAAGCCGGGAGTGTGGCAGGCAAAGGAAGAAACAGACCCCCTGCGAAGCAGGGGAGCCCAGTGTGCGGCTCAATCTCAGGACCCTGAGATCATGCATGACCTGAGCACAAGGCAGACACTTAACAGACTGAGCCAACCAGGTGCCCCAAAATGCTCTTTTCTTTAAAATATTAAACTTGAATTAATATTACTTTCAATATTTAATTAATATTAATGTAAAATATTTATTTAATCTTAGATTAAAGTTAAAACAAGGAAGTATATATTAAAATAAGGATCAATATTCTAAGGATATGCATATCTATACCTATATAATTTATTAATTTAATGGACTGATGTTATTACATAAATACCATGTTTATATAAAGATAACTCTACATACCCTGCACCATAATCTGAACCTCATTTTGATATGAAAACATGCTGTCAGGGATGCAAGGGGAACTAAGAATAGCATCTCACAGCATAACTGAAAATGTAAATGTCAGATTCTATGTGTGTACATTACATCATATGGGATACTGAAGTCAGGAAAATTTTTCCAACCCAGAGCAGACTTCTATCAATTAATTTACCTTATACACAAGGCTGATACAGGATGAATGAGGAAAAAAGTGGCTCCTATTTTGATCATGTAATAGATATGATATAATTATCTGTAACCAAATGCTAAAGGGCTAACCCATATTCATTTTTATTTATATTTTTTTAAATATTTTATCTATTTATTTTAGAGACAGAGAGAAAGAGATAAAGAGAGAGATAGCATGAGTGGAAAGAGGAGCAGGGGACAAGCAGACTCCACGCTGAGCGCAGAGCCCCACACAGGGTTCGATCTCAGGACCCTGAGGTCAAAACCTGAGCTGAAACCAAGAGTCGGGCACTCAACGAACTGTGCCATCCAGGCACTCCAACATAAATGCCTTTTTAGAATAAGATGAGTAATTATATAAGTTTTCATTCAGCATAACATTATATATTCATAAGGTTTTTAAAATCTGATTATCTCCAACTGATTATTATTTTTTTATGTCTTTTGGACATGCTTCCCATATGCTATAATTGCTATGAGTTATCCCTATATTTTCTTTAAAATTAGAATACATGTGTTCTTCATACTTCAAATTCCTTTTCTCTATTTTATCAATTAAGCTTTACCCTTCCATTAAGATATAAGTCTATTTTTTAAGACTATTGCAGTGATCACCTGAATTCTTGCATAATATAATAAGGATTTTTAAAAGTGTATGTATTAGCTTAAAGATTATTTATGGTACAACTAAAATATGTGAGACATTGCTTGAAGCATGGGAGCTACCAAGATGGAAGTGACAAAGATAGTCCCAAATTCATCGATATAGAAGAGAAAATAATCAAGAAAATAAGTAAATATTTAACATACATGCTACATGGTATTGAGAACAGAAAGTACAGAGAAAAACACTCTTAGGAGGTGGAAAGTTAAGATGGCAAACCTCCTTAAGATAAGAGTACAAGGAAAGCTCTTTTAAAGAAATGATTTTTACCTGAGATCTGAAGGATAAGCATCAGCAAATGAAGTGCCAGTATTTTTTTCCTGTGATAATATTGAATTTGCATATGAAAATATCATGATTGTGTATGAATATTTAAATTTATTGTAGGATTTTTTATCCTAGAGAAGGACAGTGATTAGTAGATTGCAAATACAACTTTAAACTCCCTACAGTAGACAACATTTTTCACATGTATGTTGCTAATGGGAAAAAAACACCATTTTTATCTATTACTTATTTTTTACAGTGTCTTTATGTGATACAAAACTTTTCCTTATAGCCAGATGGGTTTAAGTTTACTTAATTCAATTTCAAACTGGGAATGGATTTCATACAAATGTTTAGGCTCACTATCAAATATAATCATGCAAGAGCAGCATAGTGGACAATATGAGCAAAGCCAAGGTTATAATGCATTTTTAATGTTCCGGAAATTCAAATAAATATGACAAATATGAGCACAGTAAAAGTATGTTAGATCTAGTCCTACATACAGCCAGATGTATTTTAATAAGTAATAAATATAGCTTGACATCCAAAATTCCAATGGAATTCCTGGATCACATTATATTGATTTTTAAAACATTTTGTTTCAATCAATGTATCTGATTTCATTTTCTTCTGTACTGATTTGTAAGATTGTGCATTAGATTAGTTTTCCAGAGAAAAATGGTAACATGTAAGATTAAGTTACAGCAACAATATTCTACATTTTATATGTTTTTTTTTTTTTTTTTAATATATTGATTTCTTGGATAGGGTTGTCTTGATCTTAGGTCAAGTTATTCCTGGGTCCTTGACACAGCCCTATCAAATAAAACCTTAATTTTACCTTAATTTTAATCTTTGGATTTATTTTAGTCCTTTATTGTTACTTTTATTTCTTTTCATGTCATATGTTTTTACAATCTTTTCCTATTTATATACATTTTATCAGGTATTTCAAATCACATTTGGAATTTGACAAAAAAAAAGGTAGAAAGGAAAGAGTATATGAAGGAAGTTAGAGAGGAAGAAAATAAGGAATATAGTTACTTATTTCACAACAAACCAAGAACAAATTTTATACAAATGCTTAGACTTTCTCTCAAATACAACCATGCAGAGGCAGGAAACTAGACAATGTATACACAAGTTAAGTGATGATAGAAATAGTGGATAGAAACTCTCTTACAACAATCTAGCTGAGTTTTCAGATAAGCTTTTTTTTGTTTTTAAGATTTTATTTATTTATTTGAGAGAGAGAGAGAGTGTGGATGTGCATGAGAGGGAGCAAACAGTGGGGATGTGTGGGGGGTAAGCCAATTCCCTGGTGAGGGGAGAGCCGGTCAGCAGCAAATCCCAGGACCCATGAGATCATGACCTGAACCAAAGGCAGACACTTAACAGAGCCAACCAGGCGCCCCTCAGATAAGCTCTTTAAAACTGACATATATTAGGGTAAATTTATCCTATGTGAAATTAAGTACCAATAAAAAGTGCAAATGACGACTATATACAAAACATGAATAACCTTCAGACATGATATTGAGTAAAAAAAAATTAAGGAAAGAGTAAAAGACCCAAAGGGGCACATGTGGTATGAGTTCATTATTTGAAGTTTAAAACCATGAAAAATAAACCTGTTTTGCTAGATATCAAAAGACTCTTTCCTGAGAATGGCCATGAATGAGCTTTACTTAAAAGAAATTATATATTTTGATCTATTGATGGTACAAGTTTTTATACATAATTTTTAATATTATCAACCTATATATTTAAATTTGTCCATTTTACTGTACTAACCATTACTTCAATGATACAATAAAATACAAAAGTGGATATTGTAAGCAATTATATTCCAAATAATATTAAATATATGTGATATATATAATTTGAAATATTCAACTTTGTAGAACAATGAAACTTGCCAACATGACACAAGAAGAAATAGAAAAGACAGAACACATGAATATTCTAAAGTACCAAAGATTTATAGCAACAACCAAATGATTTCTCAAACATAAAACTGATACAGATGGATTTACTGGTCAGTACACACAAACTTTAATTAATACCTCCAAACATATAAAATTTTTTCCCAACATTTATCCCAAAATTATTTAAATTTAGCATATTGTATTACTTGAACAGGACAAGAAATGAAAATTACACAGTAGTTACCTTCATGAGCATGGAATACAAAAATAATGAATTTATTATTAATTGTCCAAGAAAGCAATAACAAGGAAATTATGATATGTATATCTTGTGTATATTACAATAATCAAGTTAAATTTATATAAAATATTTAACACAATCTTAACTTTGGAAAATCAATGTATGCAATCCATCAAATTAAAAATTAAAAGAGAAATTTCATATGATAATCTCAATAGATGCTGAATAGGCATTTGATGAAATTCAACATTCATTCTTGATAAGATCAGTTATCAAGTCAGTAAGAGAAGGGAACTTTTTTTTACACTAATAAAGATGTATTAGTAAGAGTAAGTTAATTGCTTTAGCAAACGCCTCCCCAATTTAAGTAATCACAAAATACATTTTTTCCTCCAAACGATGGTTCAAAATATAGGCTCCTTGTTAAGGAACTGTTTTGGGAAGCTCTTCTCAAAGTATTAATTCAAAAACCAAGGGTCTTGTGATATTTCTCAAATATACTCTATGGCCTTTACTTTCAGCTGCCAGAGGTAGAAAAAAAAATTGATTATGCATTTCTTAAGTGCTAAGCCACAGAGTAGAGCACGTTACTTATTTCTGTAACCATCTGAACCAAAATCAGTCACTTCTAATTTCAAGTGAAATGTAAATGTACAACAGTTCATTCCCAATTAGAAAAGAAAATATAATTTTGTGACTGCCTAACAATTTCAGCTACAAACTTCATCTGCAACATAACTCAAGAAAATATTATACTTCTTTATAAAATCTTTAAACTTTCTTTTTGAGGTAAGAACAAGATATGGACATCTTCCATCAACATTTCTTTCAACATTGGATAGGAGGTCTTAACTAAAATTAACTTACAAGTTACTAATTAAGGGGGTGCCTGGGTGGCTCAGTTGGTTAAGCATCTAACCATCTGACTCTTGATTTTGGCTCAGGTCCTAATCTCAGAGTCCTGAGATCCAGCCCCCTGAGTAGGACTCTGATCAGTGAGGAGTCTGTTTCTCTTCCTCTCCTCTCTCTCTCTCTCCCCCTCCGCCCATCCCCCCTGCTCCTGTGTGCTCTCTTTATCTAAAATAAATAAGTAAATCTTTTTAAAAAGAAAGTTATTAATTAAAAGTAACTTAAAATTAATGTTAACTAAAATTAACAGTTTTATTAACTTAAATACATACAACATGGGCTTATATTAAAAATAATTGAAATTAGGGGTGCCTGGGTGGCTCAGTCAGTTAAGCATCTGCCTTCAGCTCAGGTCATGATCCCAGAGTCCTGAGATGGAGCCCCACATCAGGCTACCTGCTCAGTGGGGAGACTGCTTCTCCCCCTGCCCGCCCGCCCCCCTCTCATGCTTTCTTTCTCTTTCTCTCTCTCTCTCAAATAATTAAATAAAATCTTTAAAAAAAATAAAAATAAAAATAAAAATAATTGAAATTAATTGTCTATCACCATCTCTTATTTCCAGCTGTATTTTTATCATGCAGTGTTATTCAGAAATACTAAAAGGGAAAGATAGCACATAAAAATTTCAATACACCTTAATTAAGGAATTTGTCTCATTTGTTTAAGAACAGAAATTAAAATTGGAAAATAGGTTTGTTTTGATTATACTTGACTGAAAATTTGGGTGAACAGGGCCTTTAATTGGGCGGGGGATGAACCTAGAGTTTATCCAAGTAATTTTATCAATTTTGGAGGAAAGAGAGCTATGACAGTAGATCCAACTCCTGTGCCTTACCAGTTCCAAACTAATTTCTGTTAATTTTATTATGCACTTAAAGTAAAAACTGAATATTCTATAGCTCTTCCTAAACTCACCCATCTTTTCAGTGTTTTTGTTGTTGCTGTTGTTGTGGTGGTTGTTGTTATTGTCAATTAATAGGTTTTGTTTCTTAGAGCTTTAAGTTTACAAAATAAACACAAAATATGAATATTTCCCATATACTCTGTATCTTCTCACCCATAGTTGCCCCTATTGTTAACATATTGCATTGATGTAGTACACTTGTTACAATTGAAAAAACAATACTGATACAGTATTATTAACTAAAATCCAAAATTTATATTAGAGTTCACTTTTTATACTGAACAATTCTATGAATTTTACCAAATGCTTAACATGGTGATTCCACCATGAGAAGAAGTATCATACAGAGAAGTTTACAGCCCTAACAATCCCCTATGCTGTATTTATCAATCCTTTTCTCCCTCCTCTCAATCCCTGGCAACCACTAATCTTTTCATTGTCTTTATAGTTTCACCTTTTCTAGAATGTCATAAAATTGAAATCATACAGATTGGCTTCTTTCTCTTAACAATAGTGTTTAGTTTCTACCATGTTTTTTCTGGCTTAATAGCTCTTTTCTTATTGTTGCTGAATATTATTGCTTTGTATGAATGTCCCACAGCTGGTTCATCCATTTGCCCATTGAAGGATACCTTGGTTGCTTACAACTTTGGGCAATTATCAATAAAGTTTCTATAAAAATTCAAAAACAGGTTTTTTTGAGAACACAAATTTTTAATTTATTTGGGGGAATACTGAGGAGTGTGACAGCTACATTATATGGTTAGTCTATGCTTAACTTTATAAGAACCTGCTAAATTGTCTTCCAAAGTGACAACCAATTTGCATTCCCACCAACAATGGATAATTATTCTTATTGCTCTGCAAATTCACCAACAATTGATAGTTTGTGTTTTTTTATGGTAGGTAGGCTAATGGATATGTAGCAGTATCACATTGTTATTTTAATTTGCAATTCCTAATCATATATGATGTTGAACATCTTTTCATTTACTTATTTTCCATCTCTATCTTCTTGGATGATATGTCTGTTCATGTATTTTGTCCCCTTTTTATTTGGGTTGTTGTTTTGTTATTGTTGAGTTTTGAGAGTTCTTTGTATATTTTAGATACAAGTCCTTTATCAGATATGTTACCTTTTGTAATGGTGTCAAGGTTCTTGGATATTCAATTCCATATTTTCATTCTGTTGTTGTTTTTGCATTTCAATTTTGGAAACCTCTATTGATATATCTTCAAGTCCACTGATTATTTCTTTGGCTGTGTCCAGCCTATTGATAAACCTATCAAAGGCATTCTTCATTTCTGTTACAGACTATTTTATTTCCAGTATATCTTTTTTATTCTTAGTTTTCATCTCTCTGTTTACATTATGCATCTGTTCTTACTTAGTGTCCACATTTTCATTAGGGGCCTCAGGATGTTAATCATATTAAATTCCTATTCTGATAATTCCAAAAATTCTTGTCATACCTGAGTCTGGTTCTGATGCTTGCTCTGCTTCTTCAGACTATATTTTTGCCTTTTAACATGACTTGTTACTCTTTTACTGAAAGCCAGAGATAAAGTATCCAGTAAAAGAATTGAGGTAGATAGGTCTTTTGTGTGAGATTTTATGCATACCTGTGTTTACTATTTGCTTTATCAGTAGGAGTCAGAATCTAAAATTTCCTCTAATATCTTTATTTTTATCTCACATGTTTTCTTTGGATTTTCCTAGAGACTCGTAAATTGGATCTGAAGCTTGCAGTTTTTCATCTCCAATCCCTGTTATTGTATAGGATTCCTACTAATATGGTGGTAAGCTGTCAGGAGATGGGAAGTGTTCTATAGTTCTATGATTAGGTCTCAGTCTTTTATTGAGCCTGAATTGGGTATTTCTCTTTCTCCACATCAATAGCTATGGTTGGATTTTTCTCTTTCCAAAGGTTGGTTAGGTTTTGTTAAAATCCCAGTTGGTTAGGCTCTTGTAAAATAGTTTTTTTCAGGCCTTGTTAAGGAGAACAGAGAGCATTATACTATTTCAAAATGGCTCCTTTTCCTCACTCTCTATGGGAAAAAAGAGTTATAAAGTCTCCAATGTGAGAATCTGGCAGCCCTTCTGTTGTTAAACTCATGAGAGTGTGGGGGCCTCCCTATGACTGGGCCCCTTGAATTTTTTAAGTCACAAGTGAGTCTACACTAAGTCTCCAGTAATTTCCCACTTACAATTTAAAGTGTCCCTACTTGGCTCCAGCCACAGCCTTCAGCTCCTGGGTTTCTCCTCTCATAAGTTTGATTCTCTGTATGTGCCTGCCTGTCTCTCCAGGTTTCATGGGAGTAATCTGTCCGGGGACCTCAATTCCCAGAGGGATCTAAAAAGAGTTGTTGATTTTCAGTTTGTTCAACTTTTTTCTTGTTGTAAGGATGGGAGTGACAACTTTTTATATGACAGACTGGAATTTGGTAGTTTTTTTTTTTTTTTTTTTTTTGTAAGTAAAGAGATAGAAGTTTATTAAGTGAAGATACAGATAAAGCTCTCAAGAGTGAGAGGGGTCCCAACAGGGTTGACCCTGAGGGCCTTTAGGGTTGGTCTTTTATAGAAAGCTAACCAGGGAACTTAAATCCTTTTAACATTTCTATTGATATCATCATTGAGCAAGGACTAGTGATAACACCTTCAATGGCTTACTTCCTTTTTAGGGTCTGGTTATTCTTTGTTGGTCATAGGTGATTATCATAAAAAAGGCAACCACCCCACATGCCTAGGGCAGGGTCATCCTGTTTGTTCCCTTATCTCTGGTTTTCCCACACCTACACATTTTTGGGATTTCTGTGAGCCTGATCACAAAGCTCCTATCTCTCCCTATCTAGCCACCCGCCCCCCGTCCCTTACTCATTTCTCCCCCTGACACAGTCTCTTTTGCTATAGATTCGTCATTTACAATAATAATTTTGTGTTACTTTCCATCTTTCATAGGACATGTAACTTTGGGATAATAGAACATGTTCCTCATTTTATTATCTGCTAAATATAATGACTCTATTTTGAACAACCTCAGGCTAGTTTGAATTAACTCAGTGAACATTGCTTGATAGAACCAGAGAAGTGTCTGGGGGAAATACATAAAATGCGTGTGTGAGTATGACAGTGTGTTTGTGCTTCATTTTGAATAACATGATTATAAAGTTAACCATTTATTCTTTTAAGATTTTATTTATTTATTTCACAGAGAAAGAGAGAGAAAGCACAAGCATGAGCTGAGGGGAGGGGCAGAGGGAGAAGGAGAAGCAGACTCACTACTGAGCAGAGAGCCCAACATGGGGCTCAATCCCAGGATCTTGGGATCATGACTGGAGCCAAAGGCAGATGCTTAACCAACTGAGGCACCCAGGCACCCCTAAAGTTAACAATTTAGAAAAACTACATCTATGATAAGACATTTCACAAAGTTTTTAATGTGTGTGTATTTTAATGTATGGCAAAAAATTCATAAATACATTCCCAAAATAAATGATTTTCCCCAATTTTCATTTATTATACTAATATTCAGAAATAAATTATTAACCTCTTCTGTTATGTGTTTTTATGTTTCTAGACTATTTGTTGAAATCACACATCTTCTTATACCATATTTTCAATTAAAAGGAATACCTCTAAAATAATTTATGCAAATGGAGTTAGATTTTTTAACAAAATGATTTTTTAACAAACATGAAAATGGAATGCTACTTTGGTAGCAAAGTTTGGGAACAAAGTGCAAAAAAATCTCACATGATTCTGAAACACACTATAGAGGTAATAGAGATATTATTTTTTTTAAAGATTTTTATTTATTTGACAGAGAGAGACACAGTGAGAGAGGAAACACAAGCAGGGGGAATGGGAGAGGGAGAAGCAGGCTCCCTGCTGAGCAGGGACCTCGATGCGGGGCTCAATCCCAGGACCCTGGGATTATGGCCTGAGCCAAAGGCAGACGCCCAACTGACTGCGCCACCCAGATGCCCTGAGATTTTATTTATTTATTTATTTATTTTTAATTTATTTTTTAAAGATTTTATGTATTTATTTGACAGAGAGAGACACAGCGAGAGAGAGACACAGCGAGAGAGAGAGCATAAGCAGGGGGAGTGGGAGAGGGACAAGCAGGCTTCCCCCCGAGCAGGGAGCCCGATGCGGGGCTTGATCCCACGACCCTGGGATCATGACCTGAGCTGAAGGCAGACACTTAACGACTGAGCCAACCAGGCGCCCCGAGATATTATTTTTTTTAATAAATAATGAGAAATATCAATTATTAAAAGAGGGCAAAATGGTGGTGGTGGAGGTTTCAGGGAATGTTGTTGGGGATTGGAGCATGACAAAGAAAAAAATTTTAGAGCAAATGATTAAGATCGGATTCACTGGTCCTTTTCTATGACTGCATAATATTCCTGTGTGTGTGTGTGTGTGTGTGTGTGTGTGTCTACTACCTCTTCTTTATCCATTCAGCTATTGATGGATATTAGATTGCTTGTCATTTGCAACAATATGGATGGACCTAGAGGATATTACGATAAGTGAAATAAGTCAGACTGAGAAAAACAAATACCATATGATTTCACTCATATTTGGAATCTAAACACACACACACACACACAAGTGAATAAATAAGGAAAAGCAGAATCAGACCTATAAATACAGATAATAAACTGGTGGTTGCGAGAGGGAAAAGGATAAGGGGGTGGGCAAAATGGGTGAAGGGGAGTAGGAGATACAGGCTTCCAGTTATGGAATGAAAAGTCATGGGGATGAAAGGTACAGCATAGGGAATTTAGTTAATGATATTATAATAGCATCATATGGTGACAGATGGTAGCTACACTGTGGTGAAGACAGTGTAAAGTATAGAGATGTAGAGTGTAGTACTACTCTGTACACCTGAAACTAATTAACATTGTGTGGCAACTATACTCAAATTCTTTTAAAATTTAAAAAATAAAGACAAAAAAAATGACAGGTTTCACTGAAGAGGAGATTAAGAACAGTCCAGGCAAAAGGAATAGAATCTCTGCGGTTGAGAGAGGGAAAGAACTGGCACCTAGGGATGGGACATCATAGACCCTAGGAGCTGTGGAGGAGAGACGGGTGTTGATGAACTTTGGTTTTTCAGAACTGTCACTGGAGACTTCCACAAAGAAAATGCTCTGTTGCGGCTCTCCCAAACAGATGCAAGCACCTCATATTTACCTGACTGACACATTGCTCTGACTATGATTTGATAGCCGGAGGCTGCCCCAACTCCTGCACCTCCCATGCAAAACAACTCCTCTGCCATACCCACCTCCACTATCAGTCACATTAACAGAATCCTTTAACATCTTAGAGGAACAAATTCAGACTTTATCAAAAGTAAAACATCTGCTTTTGAAAGACACATTAAAAAATAAATAGACAAGTGACAGACTGGGAAAAATATTTACAGTGCATATATCTGAGTCCCAGAATACGTGTTACACATAAAACAAAATTCCAGTGTTAAAAAGAAGATCCAGGGAATCAACAACAATGACAGTAACAAAAATAAAGGAAAATATCGAGAAACACTCTATAAGGGTGCCTGAGTGGCTCAGTTGTTAAACGTCTGCCTTCAGCACAGGTCATGATCCCAGATCGAGCCCTGCATCAGGCTCCCTGCTCAGTGGGAAGTCTGCTTCTCCCTCTCCCACTCCCCCTGCTTGTGTTCCCTCTCTCACTGTCTCTCTCCCCATCAAATAAATAAATAAATAAATAAAATCTTTTTTTTTTTTTTTAAAGAAACACTCTATAGAGGAAAATGGTAAATAAACACATGAAAAGTGTGCAACATTACCAGGGGAATGCAATTAAATCCATAATGAGATAGCATGACACATCTCATCTCCTCTGTTGGTGAGGGTATATAACAACCAGAACTCTCTTATATTGCTATGGTGAGTGTAAAAACCGACAATCATTCTAGAAAACAATATGGTAATTTCTTTTTTCTTGGTGGGGGGGGTTTCTAAAAAATTAAAAATATAACTTCCTTATAATTAATTAACTTTTCTACTGCTAAGTGTTAATCAAGTAAAAAAATGAAATCATATGCCAATATAAACACTTTTACAAGAATATTCCTAGGAAATCCATTCATAATCACACAAAAATAAAATAAATAAATAAAACTCAAACGTCCATGACGAGGTATAGATAAGTAGAATGTGCATATTCACACAATAGACTACTACTCAAGATTCAAAAGGACAAATTACTGATTTGTGCAATAACATGTATAAATCCCAAGGCATTAAGCTGCATAAAAGAAGACAGAGGCAGAGGAGGAGTTCACACTTTATGATTCTATTTATATGACGTTTAAAACTGACAAAGCTGTTATACTGTGAAAGAAAGCAGAATTGAAGTTGCTTCTGTGGATTCGGTGAGAATGGGGAGGTTATTGACTATGAACTGAGACAAAGGGAAATATGTTAATAAAGTGTGCTTTAGATGGATATATGCATTTGTCAAAACCTATAGGACGTATATTTAATTATCCGTTCATTTCTATGTTTGTAAATTATACCACAAAACAGGAAAAGCACTGGAAGATACTATTTCAATATCTTCTTGGTGTTTCAGGAAAAATTATCCTGAAAGAGGAATTAGGATAAAGACACACCTTCCTGCTCCATTTCCATGGTTTTCTTCAAGCTTCAAACTCTCACTTGTATATCATATCTCATTTGTACTTTCTTCTTCAGGAATATTTCTCAGGCAATTTCCCCACTTCTCCCCTGATCCTTTTTTTTTTTTTTTTAACTGAATCCTTACCATCAGCATAAAACATACTCTATTTTTTTTTACCTAAGGGAGGGGAAAAAAAAAAAAAAAAACAAACCTCCCTTCAGCTTCAACTCTTACATGCCATCACATTTCCCATGCCAAATTCTTGTTTTCTCCTAAATTTAATCCTCCTATAGAACTGGAAATGAGAATACCATGTTTTCCACTGATAACAAGGACCTCTCTGAATTGTTTTTGATTTTTTTTCTTTCACGCCCTATATCAAATTCTTTGACAAATCCTCCTGTCTCAACTTTGAAAATGCATCCAATTTCCCTCAACGATTTCCTACCTCTGTGAACCCCAAACATTGTGATCAAAGGCAATATCGCCTTGAGTCTTGATTATTCCCATGGCCTTCTAATGACTTTCTCTGCTTCCAGCATTTCCCCTTCTGTCTGTTGTCAGTACAGTAGCCAGGATAATCACATTAATATATCACTCCTCTGTTCTAAATTCTCTAATGCCATTGCAGAGCTGACAATACCTTAATTACCTAAAATGCTCTTTCCATCTGATATTTTTTTCACTCTGAACATTTCTTCTACTACACCAAGTTTCACTGTCTCCCTTGCTTTCCCTTAGGCAGTACTTGGAGTAGTTTTCTCCCTTCCCTCCTTCAAGACTTTGATCAAATGTCTCCATCTCAGTGATGAGTCCCAATAACATATTTACAATTTCATGTCCTGTATGAGTGGCGGTGGCGGGGAGGGGCTGGTGTGTTCCATCTCCTTTCTCTGTTTTATTTTCCTCCACAGCATTCATCACTTTTTAACATAATGCATATTTTATTTTATTATCTCAATCTTCCCAGTAAAATATAAGCTTGATGAAGGCAAGTATCTTTGTTCTATCTTTAGCATATAGAATCATGCCTCATACATAATAAATTTTGAGTCAATAAGTCAATTTTGGAAAATTGCTGGTAGTCTTTTGGTACATCTAAGATTGACTTTTAGATCTATCCTTGCAATTTAAATTTATATTCATGTTTTCTGAATTCTATTAAACCTACAACAAAACAGAATATGTTTACACATGATTTAACATTTCCAGTGAAAACTCTAAACTTAAAAATAGTTCAAGAACATTATCATCAAAGAATATTTACAACTTCCTGCTGATATATGCATAATTATACATATACATTATCCATATAACATGCATATATGATAATTTTATCATATATATTTCAATCACCTCATTAAAGTTGGTGGTAATGGCATTGGGAAAATTCCTTTTTTTTTTTCCATCTCCAACTCCCTATAATGAAATATGAAGTAATTTTTTATTGCAAATTGAATAATATTTCAAGGAATGAAATCAGTCCCCCATCAGAGAAAAATTGGCAGAAAAGCTGAAATATTTATGATCTCTTTTGCAGCCAGGCATCTCAGCAGCATAAGCAGAATACGTAGCTATGCTAAAGGCAAAAAAATACTCCATCTGAGTGTCTGAGAGGTAAACACTGGGAATTTCCTCTTTTCCCTGAAAAGTTTGAAAAATAATACAAAATAAAATCAGAGTTGGTATGATATTGTCTTCCAGCCCAATTATGACTTTGGCCTTTTTAATCTTAATGCTATGCTTCCAATATGTTGAGTCATGCTTGTGGAATAACTGTTCGTTTGAAGGAAATGTATAATACAATTGTGCTTTTAGATAGGCTGGTTGGTTTTGTTTTGTTTTGTTTTATCCCTGCCACATTTTTTTTTTTTTTCTACATGCTTAAATTACCAGGTAAATGGCTTATAGAGGTAAGCATCAAATTTCTTTGATTACAGGTCAAAAAATTAAGAACCAGGGCGCCTGGGTGGCACAGTCGGTTAAGCATCTAAATCTTGATTTCAGCTCAGGTCATGATCTCAGGGTCGTGTGATCGAGCCCTGTGTCAGGTTCCACACTGTGTGGAGTCTGCTTAAGATTCTCTCTTTCTCCCTCTCTCTTTCCCTCTCTCTCTGCCCCTCCTACTCATGCTGTCTCTCTCTCTCTCTCTCAAATAAATAAAAAAAAATCTTAAAAAAAAATTAGGAACCCACAACAAATTGAAATACTGAAGAGAGAATTCAAATCATTGCCTGAAGGTGCAAAGATATTTGTAATCTCTGTTACTCAATGCAAGAAAGGACAACAATGTAAGTCATTTATGCTATAATATTTTGTATAATTTATGCTATAAATTTTTGTATTATTTATTTGGATTTTCTGAAGAATAGCTAGGTTAACACTTCCAAATTTTTTTGAATTTTCTTAAGGCAATCATTTACTACTATAATATTCTTAAATCCTTCTTTCTGGGCTTATTTCTACCCTTTAAATTTTTATTTATGAAGTAATTTTATCATCAAACATGAAGCTGTCTATAATCCATTATGGAGTACATTCTACTCTTGATCCTGAGTGTAATTATGGTGCATATCATATACTTTGCTTTAGGAAACTTACAACATATAAAATTGCCATCTGACTAGCAAATTGTTGAAATGCTGAGAACTCTTACTTATTCCAGGTGTCATGAGAAGTAAGGAACAAAGTTTTCTGATTTCTCAGTTTTGTATATTTTATGAGTCTTGTGACTACTTGTAAATTTTAAGAATTGTTTTTTCATAAAGATTATTTTTTCCCTAAGTTAAGATGGACAGCTAAACAATCACAAATTGCAATGGTGGGTTTAGGTCTATGCCAACCTATGACATGAGGAAGACGTACAAGATAAATCAACTGATTACCACACATATTCATCCTTTTTCACTATGATGGTTAATTTTATGTCTCAACTTGGCTGTGCCATGGTGCTCAAATATTTGATTAAACTTCATTCTGGAAGTTTCTGGGAAGATGTTTTTTTAGATAAGATTAACATTTGAACCAGTGGATTTTGAGTAAAGTAGATTATCTTCCAAAATGTAGGTGGCAATTGTTTGAGGGCCTTAGTAGAGTAAAGATTCACCTCACTTGAGCAGGAAGGAATCGTGCCAGCACCTGGCTTTGGACTCAAAAGGCAATTCTCCTGGGTCTCTAGCAGTTGGCCTACCTTCTCTCTCTCTTCCTTTTCCTCTCTCTTCTTTCTCTGCGTGTATCTATCTTTCTCTATGTCTGTCTCTCTCTCTCCATATATACATATCTATAGATACAGACACACACACACACACACACACACATATCCAGTGAGTTACATATTCATGTCAACTGCTAAACTTTCTGTTTCATAGAGTGTGGCCTTGGTTCCAAGGTATGTTATGAGGAATCCCATGTTAATCAAAGGTTCTATGAACTTTTGATTAGTATTGAAGTTCAAAGTACTGTAGGAAAGGAAGGAAAACTTATACTTATGAGATTATGTGCTTATCTGGTCAAAATGAGTCACTGTCCTGTCCCTACTAAAAGGGTGAAATGAATTTGACATAATTAGTTTGTCTCTGTGTATCTGATTAGTCTCCTCAAGAAATCAAGTATCCTCAAAAAATCAAGAGCTCGATATCCATCTCTGTTGCTAATGAGTCAAATATCAATCAGCAGCAATAGCTAGGTTAGCTTTAGTAAATGGAAGCCCATGTTGTTGGGCCCAGCACATATAGACTCCATCTCTGTCACCATGACTACTCTGTTAAACTGTGCATTATGCATATATTGTGGTGATAAAGGACAGAGGCTGGTTGACACTGACTAGAATTCATCTCGTACTTGATTGTTTAGTGCCTCTTCTGTATATAAATTCTCTGTAATGGGCATTAATGTCCAATATAGAGATTTTTATTTATTTATACATAATCTCAAATGTCTATTTGCATGCCTTTTCCTTTCCTTAATCTTCAAATTTTCTTTCAGACCATTAACTAACCAACTAAGCCATCTTTAAATGCCCATAAACTCATGTATATCCTTAGCTCAAGCCAATTATCTCTCCATAAAATGGGGATGAGCAGGTACAGCATCCAAAAATGCCAACCAGTAGGAGGAACTTCCTTTACCACTGTGTTTTAGGGTCCCTCTTGAGTGTAGCTATAATGCAGCAGCAGTTTATATTTAGTGTGGTGCCTTCCATACCAGGCATAGGCATCTGTGAATTAAGCATGACTTTCTTCTTCCTTTGGCAGCTCGTCATAAGGACCTCCCATTAGCAACAGGTGTGAATTGGAGGAGAAATATCAGCAGAGGTATGGTAGAAGACATGGAGTTCATCTGTTCTGTTTCTTTGTGACTTCTGGACCTGGTAAAGGCACTTACTGTATTTACCGTTTCAATATTAATGATGAATTGCTTCTGGGCCTGCCCAATCTTACCATCAGGTAGGACTGACATTACCAGCTCATGACAAATGGTTCTGGATACATGGTTAAGTATGGTCTTATTCCAGTACATTAGAGATTTGTGCTTTGAATTTCCTACTTGGGCTTGACAGAAACTCCACATAGTATCCTTTTTAAAATTCAGATACTACTTATTGAATGCCCAATTATATGGGTCAAGTGGCAGGGCTGCCTGTACTGTAGCCTTGACCTGCTTTTGAAAGTTTCTTGCTCTGGGCACCACTCAAAATAGTCATCCTTCCACGTCCCCTGATTGAGCTGTAGTCTAAAGCATGACATAAACATGTTGTTTCTCATACATGAAGAGTCCTACCCAAGCACTTTTATCATTTCTTAATGGTAAAAAGCAAGATGCTATAATTTATACTTTACTTTGTATAGATCCCATCATGACTCAAATTGCTAGATCCTGAAATGTTACCCATGTAGCTGGCTTCTGAGTCTTATGGCTTATCTCCCACTTGCTTGAACACATTATCTCATTAAGGTTTCCAAAATATTTTCCATTTGTCAGTCACAACATTTGATTAACATGATTTCATTATTGTAGTGGACCCATTCAATGTGTGCAATGCCCAGATGGCCCAGTAAACTTTAGAATATATTATGACATAGAACAAGAATATTAATATGACATGATTGTGAATGACATTAACATACCAATAATAATGCTATTAATATTAACATGGCATTATTATGAATGCTTATGGAAATATTGTGAATTAATATGGCTCCATGTGAATGAAATTGGCTTCTTACTCACTTTTATGATGCATATGGAAAGTAATACATTCATAAGATTAATACCTGCTTATTACATACACAAATTAACACTAAACTTCCCTAGTGAAGTTATCACATTAGGTACAATAGGTAGAATGTGGGCTACTATTTGGGTACTTTATCAGTAAGTCATTGCTTCTTTTTATGGTCCACCTAGTTTTTGCAAGGACTAACAGACAAATTAAATGGTGATAAAATAGAGAACACCATTTCTATATCCTTTAATGTCTTTGAAGGTGGAGTGATAATTACCATTGCACTGGTTTCTTTGTGACTTCTGGACCTGCTCAGGTCACTACCCATATGTACCATTTCAATATGATAAATTGTTTCTGGTCATGTCCAATCTTACCATAGTTGGGACTGACATTACCAGCTTATGAGAAGTGGTTCATATAAAGTATACATGTAAATATTTATACATGTAAATAAGTATACATGTAAAAAATACGTGTGAAGTATTTTTTTAAAATTTTATTTATTTATTTGATAGAGAAAGAGAGGGAGGGAGAGAGAGCACATAAGTAGTGAGAGCAATAGAGGGAGAGGGAGAAGGAGGCTCCCCACTGAGCAGGCAGCATGACATGGGGCTTGATCCCAGGACCATGGAACCATGACCTGAACTAGAAGGGAGACACTTAACTGAATGAGCCATCCAGGCACCCCTGGAATATAAAGTATTTTTTAAGACTTTATATTTTAAAGGTATTTTATTTAGACTTACAACAAAATTGAGAGGCAGGTACAGAGATCTCCCATATACTTCCTTCCTCCACATATGTATAACTTTCCCCATTGTCAAAAATACTTAACAGAATGGTACATTTTTTACCAAGATGAACCTCTACTGACACATCATAATCACTGAAAGTCCATAGTTTACCTTCGGGCTCACTCTTGGTGTTGTGTATTCTATGGGTTTGGAAAACATATAATACATATATCCATTATTATAATATCAAACAAAGTATATTCACTGCCTCAAAAATCTGTGTTCTGCCTAGTCACCTCTTCAACCACCCCCCCCAACCCCTGGAAATCACTGATATTTTTACAATATCCATATTCTTCTCTTTTCTAGGATGTCATATAGTTGGAATTATACAAGGTGTAGGCTTTTCATATTGGCTTATTTACATAAGTAATGTGCATTTACTGTTCCTCCATGTCTTTTCATAGCTTAATAGCTCATTTCCTTTTAGTGCTGAATGTTCCACTCTCTGGATGTACCACAGTTTATTTATCCATTCACCTACTGAAGGGCATCTTGGTTGCTTTCAAATTTGAGAAATTATGAATAAAGCTGTTATAAATACCTTGTGCAGGCTTTTGTGTGGACATAAATTTTAAATTATTTTGGTTGAATACCAAGGAGAATCATAGCTGGATTGTATGGTAAGAGTATGTTTCATTTTGTAAGATATTACCAAACAGTCTTCCAAAGTGACTGTATCGTTTTGCATTGATTGAGAGTTCCTGTTGCTCCATATCCTCACCAACATTTGCTGTTGTCAGAGTTCTAGATTTTAGCTATTTTAATAGGTTATTTTAATTTGAATTTCCCTGATGATATATGATGTGGAACATTTTTGCATATGCTTATTTGCCATCTTTGATGAGGTGTCTGCTAAGGTCTTGGGTCCATTTTTTAATCAGATTTATTTGTTTGAATAAAAAGTCATCATCATACCTAAAGTCATCAAGGATTTCACCTATGTTATCTTCTCTTTTTTTTTTTTTAAAGATTTTATTTTTTTTTTATTTTTTTTATTTTTATTTTTTTTTAAGATTTTATTTATTTATTTGACAGAGAGACAGTGAGAGAGGGAACACAAGCAGGGGGAGTGGGAGAGGGAGAAGCAGGCTCCCCCCTGAGCAGGGAGCCCGAAGCGGGGCTCAATCCCAGGACCCTGGGATCATGACCTGAGCCGAAGGCAGACGCTTAACGACTGAGCCACCCAGGCACCCCTAAAGATTTTATTTATTCATTTGAGACGCACACAGAGAGAGAGAGAGCATGAGCAGGGGGAGAGGCAGAGGCAGAGGGAGAAGCAGGCTCCCCACTGAGCCAGGAGCCCGATGTGGGGCTTGATCCCAGGGCCCTGGGGTCATGACCTGAGCTGAAGGCAGATGCTTAACCATCTAAGCCACCCAGGCACCCCCCCCATATTATCTTCTAGGAGTTTATAGTTTTGTGCTTTATATTTAGGTTTATGATCCATTTTGAGTTAATTTTTGTGAACAGTGTAAGTTCCAGGCATATTTTTACATTTGTATGCACATTCTAGTGCCATTTGTTAAAGATATTATCATTGCTCTATTCCATTACCTTTTATCTTTTGTCAGAGATGAGTTGACTATATTTATGGGGGTCCATTTCTGGGCTCCTTATTCTATTCTGTTGATCTATTTGTCTATCTTTCACCAATACCACACGGTGTTGATTAGTGTAGCTTTATAATTAGTCTTAATGGCAGGTAGTGTCAGTCCTCCAACTTTGTTTTTCTCCTTCAATATTGTGTTAGCTATTCTGGGTCTTTTCTGTCTCTGTAAAACTTTAGAATCTGTTTGTTGATATTCATAAAATACCTGCTGCAAAACTAAATATACTCTTATCATACAATCTAACAATTGTACTCCTTGGTATTTACCCTGGGAAGTTAAAAACTTATGTTCACACAAAAACGTGCACACAGATGTTTATAGTAGCTTTACTCATTCATACTTGCCAAAACTAGGAAGCAACCAAGATCTTTCAATAAGTGAGCAGATAAAGTATGATACAACCAGACAACAAAATGCTACTCAGCACTAAAAGGAAATGAGTTATCAAGCCATGAAAGACATGGAGGAAACAAATGCATATTATTGAGTTAAAGAAGCCAATATGAAAAGTCCACATACTGTATGATTCCAAATACATGACATTCTGGAAAAGAAAAAATATGGATATAGTAAAATGATCAATGATTGCTAAGGATGGGGGAGGAGAGGGAAAAATAGGTGGAACACAGAGGACTTTCACAGCAGTGAAAATACTCTGTATGATGCCATAATGATGGAAATATGTCATTAGACCTTCATCTATGAACACATAGAATGCACAAAACCAAGAGTGAATAGTCAACTATGGACTTTGGGTGATTATGATGTGCCAGTGTAGGTTAATTAATTGTAACAAATGTACCACTCTGGTAAGGGATGTTGCTAATGAGAGAGGTTATGCATGTGTTGGGGCAGGGAGCATGAGGGAACTCCCTGTACTTTCCCCTACTGTGAACCTAAAACTTCTCTTAAAAAATAATCTTAATAAAATAAACAATCCATTGGTCTATCTTGGACTTTTATTTGATTATTTATCTACACTAATTTCTTGACATCCGGAATTGGTTATTTGGAAAGTATTGCCTCACTGAAAGTATGCAGATCTTCCAAACGTAGACCTTTTATAGAATAATATAAAAAATCATATTAAAGTCTTCAAGGAGTTAAAAAATATAAAGATTTTGGTGGGAGATTATGAGTTTCTCAAAATTCCAATATTTACTTGAAAACTTTAAAATTATCATTAACTTCAAACACTGTTACTTCCTTTCCTCAAAGTGACAGGAGAAGCGCTTTGATTTTTAAAAAATAAACTGAAGTTTAAAGTCTTATGTTTATTATTTTCAGAATTGAATTTTAACAATAATTCTTGTATAAGTAAATGACAGAACATAAACAAACATATTGTTCCTTTGGCAACAAGATTATAAAACACATGTTAAAAGATTGCAAGGACCCTTCAGGCCCCTCTCATGCTTATTTTTTTAAAACAATTTCCCAAAGATAACAAGCTTTCATTCTAGTGACTCTTTTGTTTTATTGACAGGTCACAGGAATAGAAATGCAAATTGCTTTGTGAATATGAGTTTCTGGAGACTTGGACTTATCAACAATCTGACTCCTCAGATGCTTTACAAACTCTTAAATCCTTGGAGTTACCTGAAGCAGAATTATGAGTTATTGTTGTCCTTCACACAGAATTCTAGGTTAGCAAGTGCCTAAGGCAGGGAGGAGTTAGAGTGAATAGCAGGAGTTTTGCTGGCCTATGATACAGCATGTGTTCCTGGCTGTTTCTTTGTTGTAGGCTACAGAAAATGGGATGCATCTGTTATGTATCGATGCTGATGCTCTCTCGAGATGCTGACGGAGGTGAAGAAATAAATGGTTTGAGGTGGGTACATAAAAGTGGCTCTCATGTTGGCATAACTGTTTTATGGTTTTAACAAAGAACTATCTATATCCAGTTAATAATCTCATTTCATCTTGAGTTTCCTGCATTGTTAAACTAAACATAAAGAGCCTTTTGGAACAAAGCTGTGCATAGGTTTTGACTGTGCTTTTTATGTGAGTAGAGCTCACTCTGGTAGGTTGGGAATTCATTAGGTAAATTGGAACCACAATTGGTTTTGTTTCTATTGAAGAAGAAGAAAACACTGGCATGAAAATTCTGTGAAATATTGATTTTTTTTTGAAAATTTTTCAAGTAAAGCTGTGAAACAGCATAAATTAAAGGTGAATTGTTTCCTCCAAATATTGAATCCCTTGAATTTGGGGTTTGCTTTCAGGCAATTGAAATTTTCCTAGCACATTTAAACCAAAAGGGATCTATTACCAAATATTAGGAAGATATAAAAGTATTGGAAGTAGATTATAAAAGATTCTGGCCACACTTTCAGGAATAATTTCATCTTCCAAATTAACTGCCTCTGCCATGATCACAGGCTTCATTGCAAAAACAAACAAATAACAACTTAGAATCAGAGAGCAGAGATGACATAACTGCATTCTCTCGGTCCTGATCTCAGTCAGCACAAGGGATCCCTCAAGTTCCATATCCCTTTGTCCTTAATTCAGTTCTGAATCTATTTCATGTAAGTTTATCTGGTTGAGCAAACCTAACGTGCATCCAGAAAACCAGATCCAAGGACATCTGAGAAACAGAGTTTTTGAGCCTCTCTAAATATGAATGCACACTAGAAGGAAACACAATGGCTGCTAAGCATCAATCATATCCCATATCCATCACATCTTTAAAAATACTTTTGTAAAGTTTACTATAAATTGAAATTATGTATATAAGACACTAGTTGTCATTTACATTATATAATTAAAGATATGTTCCCATGGGAAATAGAAAAAATTGATATCAAATTTTATACTATATGGGGCAGAAAGTCCCTGGTGCCCTAATTTCCCTAATGGTTTTATTTCTGAGTGAATATGATTACCTTGCTTTTTATATATAGCATACAGAACTAGGGAAAAAAATCACTGCTCTAAATTTTTGGTTAACTTAACTTTAATTGACTGACTGGTGTTAAAGTTTTCACGGAAACAGTAATCAGAGTCTAGGAATTTCATTAAGCAAGATACATTTTATTTGTAAGTAAGAGAAAAATAGATGTCATTATACTAGAATATTCTTTCCCTCACCTATGGTGAGGACTCGAGACTTACCTCTGTCTCCATAATTTGCTAGGACTCACCAGTCTTAAAAAAAAACTCATACCCATGGTTATAGTTTATCATACAGAAGGACACAGTTTAAAATCAGCAAAGTAAAAAGCTGCATGGGGTGAAGTTCAGATAAATTGGTGCAAGCTTTCAGGTGACACCAACCAGGGGAGTCATACAGAAAAGTACTTAATCCTCCTAGCAACACTGCATAATGATATATGGGAAATATTGCCATGTGACTGACTTCGACTTCTCAGACTCCAGCCATCTTTTACCCCAAACCCAAAACAGGCATTCATCATAAATCACATCGTTAGGACAAACATCTGGTCAAATTGGTAGAGCATGACCCAAGGTTACAGGCATACAAAAAATACTATTTTTAAAGAAAGTATTGTAAGCGCTCTGAGGTTAATTCCCAGGAGCCAGCCAAAGGCCAGTTCCGAAGATGGGCTTTTCTTTGGAATATATAGGGTTTTAGCAACTCAGATCTACTAAGTTCACTCTTTCTTGCCCACCATCTTTGATGTGTGTATGTGTGTGTGTGTGCACCCAATAAATTTGATGAGATGTTCCTGGTTCAGAAGCTACACAATGCCTTTGGAGACATGGAACTCATCAACACTTATTTTCTTTATTTAAAGAAATAGTCCGGGGATGCCTGAGTGGCTCAGTCCTTTAAGTGTCTGCCTTCAGCTCAGGTCATGATCCCAGGGTCCTGAGATTGAGCCCTGAGTGGGGCTCCCTGCTCAGTGGGGAGCCTGCTTCTCCTTCTCCCTCTGCCCCTCCCACCCCGCTGGTACTCTCTCTCTCTCTCAAATAAGTAAATAAAATCTTAAAAAAAAAAAAAAAGAAATAGTCCATTTACCCTTATTCTAGAATTTCAGTTGTTTCCTTTAAACTTACATTTTCCCATGATTGCACGAACACACACACACACACATATGTAATTGTTTTTGTTGTTGTTGTTGTTGGAGGGTGACTTATTGTTTATTTTCCTTAGAAAGATTCTTTTGCTCACATTTCCTAGTCTTAGAGACACATCCATTGGAACTCTGTGCTGTGTTATAGGAGGAGCATTGAGACTCTGCAACAGACTGGCTTGATTGTGCCAAGATCTTCAAATCAAAACAAGGAGACAACACTTCTCTCTCTAGGAATGAACTGTTCATACAGAAACTAGTGATGGCTTACAAAAATGCATTATTTTAAATTCTGGGTATCAGAAGTTCATAATGCATCTCATTGGACTAAAATTGAGGTGTGAACAGATATACATTCCTTCTGAGGGTCTAGGAGGAAATTCATTTTCCGGTTTATTGAGGCTGCCCACACTCCTTAGCTCATGGCTCATCTTTTTTCTCTATTTTCAAAGCCAACAACTTTGGGCCAAGTCCTGCTTATGTGACAGTCTCTCTGATTATTTTCTGCCTGCCTCTTTCACTTTTTTTTTCTTTTTAAAGATTTTAATTTTAAGTAATTTCTACACCCAACATGGGGCTCGAACTCACAACCCAGAGAAAGCTCAGGAGTCACATGCTCTACCAACTGAGCCAGCCAGGTACCCCCTACCTCTTCTACTCTTAAAGATTATTGGTCTAGGGCGCCTGGGTGGCTCAGTTGGTTGAGCAACTGCCTTCGGCTCAGGTCATGATCCTGGAGTCCCTGGATGGAGTCCCACATCGGGCTCCCTGCTCAGCAGGGAGTCTGCTTCTCCCTCTGATCCTCCCCCTCTCATGCTCTCTGTCTCCCATTCTCTCTCTCAGGTAAATAAATAAAATCTTTAAAAAAAAAAAAGATTATTGGTCTAACTCAAGTAATATAGGATAATCTCCCCATTTTAAGGTCAACTGATTAGCAACATTAATTTCACCCACAACCCTAAGTCATTTCCTTTTGTCATAGAAACTAGCACATTCACAGATTAGAAATAGCTAAGCCTCTTTGGGGATCATTATTTGTAGACATTTTGGGGGACTGTTATTCTGTCTACCACTGGGTAAGATTCACATGCTATAAGTTGTGTTTGAAATCTACCCAGTAACATTTTAAGAACCTAAAATACATTTTCTAATGCTGAGATATAAAGAAAAGACATTTTAAATTCATGATCAGCCAAATTTTTTCAAGAAGTCAAGATTTTTAATTCCTTAGAAGAGTTTAACTGAGTGGAAGTTAGAGAAATATGACTGATCCTTTCTCTGTATGAATATAGGACAGATATATTGACATAAATAAAAGGCGGGTGTCATTGTTATTTGTAATTCTTTGATTAGTGTACAATAGCCCTCTGATAATTGACTAAATAATAAAAGCATGAGAAAATCAAACTAGTAGTAGTCTTGAAAACAAAAAAAAATGCAAAAATAAATAAAAATATCTAATTACCATGATTCAATATTATTTTTTTGTAATCATTATTATTGACACTTTATTTCTACCTGTGCCTATTAATAATTGAAGGTGGAAAATCTTCTTGAGGAGGTATGGGACTAAGTTTCAATTTCTTTACCTCTATGCATTTATGAGTTCTGACAATTTGTCAACTCCATTTATGGTGAAGGTACACAATGCTAATATTTGTCATGACATGTACAGAAGAAAAGTGCTTAGTGCTATATTTTCCATATAATTTTAATATCATTTTTCAAAAGGAAGAAAATTTTTGAAAGTTAAATGTCTAAAAGTATAATCTCAATCTTTTAAAAAGACATACTAATTTTCCAAAATTGGGTCTATTTAATTAATTATGTCCAATGGGGTTAAGGCAGAGGAAATATTTTTAAATGTAAATGCAATCACAAATGTGTAGAAAATAGTGAAAATCTATACTGAGAAATGTTTCTCTAGCCATTAGCAATTTTACAAGTTTAAGATTTCTGTTCAGACCTGATTAACATTCTTTTGAAAATTTAGGTAATTTAATATTCAAAGACACATAAAATGAAACTAATGAATGCAAATGTAATCATTGTCAGTATGTTTTAGATTTGACCAAATTAACAATATTAGTGGATCAGCAAGTAAACTGATGATGCAAGCAAATGTTACTTGATTTTAATCAGAAATTATGCTTTGTGAACGTTGGTGAACAATTATTTTGAAAGATAAATGCATTTGAAGGCAGCATGTTGTAGGAAGTTTATTTACCTCCTGTTTCAGTATAGATTTACATGTCTGTTTCCAGAAATAATGCTTTCATCTATGCCCACAATATATAATAGAATATCCATCAACTCTAAAACCCTTTCTTTTTTTTTTTTTTTAAAGATTTTTTTTATTTATTTGAGAGAGAGAGAATGAGAGAGAGCACATGAGAGGGGGGAGGGTCAGAGGGAGAAGCAGACTCCCTGCTGAGCAGGGAGCCCGATGCGGGACTCTATCCCGGGACTCTAGGATCATGACCTGAGCCGAAGGCAGTCACTTAACCAACTGAGCCACCCAGGCGCCCTCTAAAACCCTTTCTATAGTATCCACCAGAATGCTGATAGAGTATATTCCTAAAACACTCTTTAAAGGTAAAGATGTACATTTTCTATAAACTAGTAATAGGTAATATAATTATGTGATCTCAGGGAAACATGAAAGCCTATAACAGAAAGATAAAAGATTTAAAAAGTGAGTAAAAGGGAACTAAACTCACACCAGTAAAATAGGTAAATACACTGTAGAATATTCGTACAATACAAGAGTAGACTGAGGTCAAATGAAATAAACAAACAATAGCTATGTAGATCACTATAAATAAGTATTAAATTTGGAGTGAAGAAAGCAACGTTAAAATAAAGATGCTATGGACTTAGATTATAAAAATGCAAACAGTGTATATTAATCAAAGATATGTTAAAACAAATGTGCTAGGCATGCAAAATATAGTAAAATATAAAGATACGCATTAAAAGGCATGGAGGAGGGTACCCGGGTGGCTCAGTTGTTAAGAGTCTGTCTTCGGTTCGGGTCATGATTCCAGGGTCCTGGGATCGAGCCCTGCATCAAGCTCCCTTCTCGGCAAGAAGCCTGCTTCTCCCTCTCCCACTCCCCCTGCTTGTATTCCCTCTCTTGCTGTCTCTTTGTCAAATAAATAAATAAATAAATAGGCATGGGAATGAGGGTAGTGGTTAGTTCTCGGTAGACAGGTGAATTTGTTCAGGAAAGGGACATACAGGACTTCAGTAATCTGTTTATTCTAACGTGAGTGTTGGCTATATCAGGTTTTTTTTTCATTTTTCATTATTTTTGACTGTGTAAATTATTTCATAAAACACTCTTCTGTTCCAAAAGTAGGGTCTGCTAGTTTATGCTTTCTGTGGTGTCATTTTTTCCACGTATGTATAACAAAACTCTGGAAAATAGAGTTAACAGAGATAATCCTATCCAAAGCTTTTTGCCTCAAGCAGAATCTCCAAAATGCCAGTCCTGATACAGCTTGTAGAGTGATTTCCTTTAGAAAAGACCAACTTCCACTTTTATTTCCCTAAGATATTGATGAGGGAATGTGGCCAGCAGTTCTTTCACAAAATGGAAAAAGATCTTGGGTGTTAGCTGTCCCTTAACAATTGGCAGTCTGCCCTCTCTGAGATAGACACTAGCCTCTCACTGCATGAAATCCTTTTCCTAACTCATCTGCAATCAAGTAATTTGAAAACAAAACTGTCACTCAAAAAATGTGACATTGGAAAAAAAAAAAAATTAAGGAGGTCATGGACCTAAAAGATTCTTACCAGAAAGTTTGATCGAGGTCATGGTGGACTCCTTCCCTAAAGAGCAGCCTCTGTTATTTCTGTGAGCAGTTACACTGTCATTATATTAGTCATTTTTTTTTTTTATGTGTGTCGCACTATTACCTTATATGCATGTGAAAGATCTTTTATTTGCAAAACGATTTTTGTTTGCAAGCATACTTAGTAAATACAGGTTAAGTAAAGAAGTAAGAACTATAGGGAAGAAGCTTGTCTACCTGGAGAATGCCAGGTACCTAACATTGATTTAGTCACTAGATTCTGTCTTAGGTAAGCTTCCAATGCAGGAACACACTTGTCTTAGCTATTCTGGGCTACAATAGCAGAGTACCACAGACTGGATAGTTTACAAATAACAGATATTTATTTCTCACAGTTCTGGAGGCTGGAGTCCAAGATCAGGGTGCCAATATGGCTGGGTTCTGGTGAAGGGTTGTAGACTGCCAACTTCTCCCTCTGTCCTCCATTGATGGAAGGGGCAAGGGACCTCTGTGGGGTCTCTTATAAAAGTACTGATCCCACTTATGAGGGCTCCACCCTCATAACTTAAGAATTTCTCCAAAGCCCCACTTTCTAATATCATCATAAGGGGCATTAAGATTTCAACATATGAATTTTGGGAAGGCACAAACATTTAAACATAGCATCAGTCATGTGAAGATGCCAGAAATGATGAACCTCATTACAGAATCATGTGATTTATATTTCTGAAATTGTTAGCTCAAACCCACTGTCAATGTAACAAATGTTGTCTTACAATCATCATAAAGTTATATGCATTATAGTATACTTTTAATTTTGTATTGTATCTTAAAAACTATGTAAGTGAGGTATGGTAGACCCTAATGATAAGGCTATTGCTATAAATAATTTGACAGCCTAAAATATTTTATGTGGTGACCACTGTTTAAAACACTATCTATTCTAGAACATAACTCTACTAAGGCAGAATTGATGTCATTACTCAAAGACACAAAGCAGTTTGCACTAATGATAATAGTAATAATCTTTCATTTATTTGGGCTTTAAGGCAGCAGTTCAGTTGAGCAAAACAAAATATTTTCAAAGATTCATTTCATGTTTTATTGTGTTTGATTATAAACATTTGAAAAAAATAAAAATTTAGTATGAAGTATGGTAATATAGTATGGAAATAGCCATATATTTTATATAAAGAGGCATTCAGAAAAAGAATTTTTTTTCTTGAATCAATCAAGTTATAACAGAATTAATTTAAAATCACTTTTCGCTATAGCATTGCTTTCTCAATACAATTGAAATTCCTAGCTATATTACATATAATACTACATTTTCCTAAATTCTACCGGACAGATAGAAAGTTTAATACATTGGATAGGAAAGTCTTTCAATTACATCGCTATCCAAAAGAACAATCCAATTTCATATCCTAACGCTTTTGTTGGAAAACACAGCAATGATTTCTTAAAAACTCTTCCTGGGATGACTACAGGCACCCAAATTCCATTCTGAAAAGGCTATAGTACTTGTTCCTTGACATTTTCAAAGTTCATGTGATCCTGAGAAATGATTAAAGGTTATCTCTAGAGCATATTGCTGATGACAGTTTCCCCAGTTTGCTATAGTTTATAGGTAGCAAAGAATGTATTGTTTTAAGAATTTTTATTTTCTTTTTCACTCCATCCCTCAAGTCACAATATAAGTCATTGGTTTTGTTCCCTAAGCTGGAGTAGAGTTCTATGTACACCTGGATAGTATATTGCTAATAATAATACAAGTACACAGTTTGAGCTTTAAGAATCATTTCATTTTAATCATTTCCTTTGATTTTGTTCTATATGAACAGTATATTATTCCTTTATCACATATCAAGAAAAATAGAAACTAAGAATCATCTTGTAACCTGTTACTGATAGCTTTATTTCTATAAATAGAAATCTTAAATAGATTTAAGATACAACTAATGTAATATCTCTACTCTTAAGATGCTTGCATTCTTGGGGTGGCTGGGTGGCTCAGTCGTTAAGCGTCTGCCTTCGGCTCAGGTCATGATCCCAGGGTCCTGGGATCGAGCCCCGCATCAGGCTCCTTGCTCAGCAGAGAGCCTGTTTCTCCCTCTCCCTCTCTCTCTGCCTGCCTGCCACTCCCCCTGTTTGTGCTCTCTCTCTCACTATCTCTCTCTGTGTCAAATAAATAAATAAAATCTTAAAAAAAAAACAAAAGATGCTTGCATTCTTAATATGTATTTTTATTCTAATCTAAAATTGTTTGATGTATTATAAGCTCATTTTAAAAAATCAGATAATAAATGTTGGCAAAGCTTATTTACTATTCTAAGTTTTAAACTAAAGTTTATGTGCATTATATAAGTAACTATAACTATAAATGTAAATGTGAATAGAATTTCTAAAATTGTCTTCTGCACCCCAAGGAACAAAATAGTCTCTAGTTTAGAGACTGCTAATCAAAATCTTGTTAATATGCAACCATTAACTGATTATTGTTTGATCTATCCCAGGATCTCATTCTCACCTTGATTAATAATTAATATATGCCAGGGGCACCTGGGTGGCTCAGTCATTAAGCGTCTCCCTTCGGCTCAGGTCATGATCCCAGTGTCCTGGGATCGAGTCCCACATCGGGCTTCCTGCTCGGGAGGAAGCCTGCTTCTCCCTCTCCCACTCCCCCTACTTGTGTTCCTGCTCTTGCTATCTCTCTCTCTGTCAAATAAATAAATAAAATATTTTTAAAAAATTAATATATATGTCAGTTCTCTCTCTTCCTCTTTCATACTTTCATATGTGAATTTGTAGTAGAAAGTCTTGCTCTACAGCCCATGGAGAGATTGTGGCAATATTTTGTTATATAGCAGATCCAGCAGGATGATTTTCCAAGATTCCACACTAAGATAACTGCTGATATTTTTTTCCCATTTTTGTTCTTTTCTCTTACACTTCCCTTTGCTCTGTGAGGCATAGATTTTAATTATTTTACAGATTGAGGCAGAATGAAATAAATTCTTGCCCAATTTTTCACAGCCAGCAAGTGGCAGGACTACTATGGTTGAGCACCTGTGATGGAGAAGGGGCATGTAAAGGTGGGTAAATTGTGGTTTCTTCCATTAAAGAGCTTTTTTTTTTAAGATTTATTTATTAATTGAAGAGAAAGAGAGAGTGTAAGCGCAAATACAAGTGAGCAGGGGAAGGGGCAGAGGCAGAGGGAGACAAGCAGACTCTGACCTGAGCATGGAGCCCTGCACAGGGCTCAATCCCAGGACCCTGAGATCATGACCTGAGCCGAAATCAAGAATCAGACACTTATCAACTGAGCCATCCAGGTGCCCCTTCCATTAAAGAGCTTTAAATCTACTTTGGGTTATTAGTATCCACACATGAACTGGACCACAGTGAATAAATTTGAGTGCAGGTTTGTAACAGTGATTAAGAATAAGAGTTTTTGAATCCAATCTGAGAGTGAATCCCAGCTCTAACATGAAGTAGCTGGATGACCTTGGACAGGATACTTAGCTTTCCTTGTTTCAATTCATTTACCTATAAAGTGAGATAATTATATCAATAATGCAAATGTATTGTGGAAATTAATTGAGTTGAAGCAGATAAATTATCAAATATAGCTTCTCACATACAGTTAACATTCAATAAAATATTACTATTATAAAGTGTTTTGGCATCAGTGCAACAGCCCATCATAAGAGAGACTGTAAGATCATTGTTGAAGGCAATTAAGTGACATGTAAGAGATATAGTGTATTCTATCTAGTCTATTATTTATTTAACTGTCACATATTGTCTATTTTCAACTTATTTCATTTTGCATTCATGCATTGGGCGAACAGGTGCACTAGATAATTTGTAAGGTTCTCTTAAACTACAATGTAACATAAAATAAATAGAAGTTGATAGAAGACCAAGTATTTGGGTCAACTTCACTACCTATGGTCAGACCATTTCTACAATATTTCATAATAATGGAACACTTTCACCTTTTTTTTTTTTTTAAGATTTTATTTATTTATTTGACAGACAAGAGACACAGCGAGAGAGGGAACATAAGCAGGGGGGAGTGGGAGAGGGAGAATCAGGCTTCCCGCGGAGCAGGGAGCCCGATGCGGGACTCGATCCCAGGACCCTGGGATCATGACCTGAGCCGAAGGCAGACGCTCAACGACTGAGCCACCCAGGCGCCCAACTTTCACCTTTTTTTAAAAAACATAACTGGAGGCTTAAAAAAACCTAAGCAGGGCTTCCTTTAAATTATAATTTTTAATTATACTCTGAAAGTTTCCTAAAATTGATCACAATTTATATCAGGATTATACCATCTCTTGTTGCTCCCAGGAAAAGAAAATTGTATGAGATTTTCAAAGTGTTCAGAAGACTTACAATGGGAGGTAGAGGCAAAAACCAGAGAAAAGTGATTATAAATGAAATTGTAGAACATTTTATACCCTCAAGTTTCTGTGATCTGAAACATAAATGAAGGCCACAGGCTGCCTGAGGGCCTACATTGTGCTAAGTGTTGGTATAGACACCATGTCTTTCCAAATACATTTGCAAACTATTTTCTGCACAAAGCCACAGATGATGTTTTTGCAATAGCAAAACAAGAGATCTTACTAAATCACAGAAGCTAAAATATGATTTTTTTACAAGAACCAATTAAAGAAAAGGAGACCTTCGCTTGCCCCTGTAGATAAATGGTTAATGCACTAAAGTGTGGTATTTAATTACCTCTTTTTATTTTACCTTTCATTATTTTAACTTTCATAGCTACACATGTTACACTGGCCATAAAATTATATAGCCCATTTTAAGGTACAGCCACAGTATTTTTCTGGCTGATTTCCTGATGCAGTGTTTTGCCGGTGGTCACCACACCATGGGAAGGTTTTCCTCCAATTGATTCCAAATTTATAGCCCTAAAACTTTACCAGTGTCATGTCATTAAACAGGGGAGTCTATGTTCTTGCAATCAATTAGAAATCTCTAAGATCCAGCCTCCTCTATTTGATCAATCTACTTGCCAAGATGAAGATGTTAATCCCAATTGCCAATGTCTCATCATGTAAAGTACTCTGACCACTATACAAAATCCTACTATATTAAATCCTTTCAGAAAGAGAAACAATATCAATTTGTAGGGAAATAAAAAAGAGGCTGCCTTGCAGAATGGTTGTAAGCGCTGAAACTGCAAACTGCATCCCTAGTGAGAAATGTTTGACAGAGGGCTATTACTTAGTTTTCTTAGTTTCAATAGAACAGAAAATAATACCTTACTGGAAATATAGGGATATTCTGGCCACCTTTTGATGTTTGAAAATATTATTTGATTTAATATAATCTTTTTAAAATCAGGATTCTTGCTAATCATTAGTGACACTATTCTGACATCTCCCTATATATAGAAAGCCAGACAAATTAGCCAAATTCTAACATTTCATATTTTATTGCTTTATGCAAAGCTAAAAGAATATGAACATATTGTTTCTATTTAAATCATACCAATGCATGACAGTGGTACTCTTCTAAACGTGGCACATATATAATTACACACACACATATATATTATATACATACAGATATAATACTGATTTGTATGTGTTTATATATTTACACATTTTGAAGAAATGAATTTATCAAAGTACAAAATCCAGGAAAAATCTTGACGAATTCTCAACTTCTACCTAATTACAATACACTAATCATGACACACTAATATAGATGCTGAAAAATCCTTCTTTTATATTAACATGACAATAAGTAAAAGAGAGGATATAATGGTATTTTTTTCATACTTAATCTTTAGGCATAAAACAATGCCCAGGAAGTGATTACTAATATTTGTTGAATGAAAATATAGACTGATAAATATTTATTCATTTACTTTATTCAATAAAGGTTTACTTAGAACCTACAATTTGGTAAGCACTAAACAAGGTGTTAGTGATTCTGAGATAAAAAATTGCTCTGCCCCCAATAAGATCTCAACTTAATGGAATATAAACATATTAATATATAATAAAATGCAATGTCATTATTGTCAGATATAGTGAACATTTTCCTAACAGTGCTCTACTTGAAAACCTATGTGAAGACTTCAGTTGCTAACTGGAAATAACAAAATATTTCCTGGATTCTCTACTATTCAAGAACAGTCAATTCATAATATTTCTCATTTCTATTAGCTAGGAATGCTATATAAAATGCAATTCAGTAATCATGTTTCCCATTCCAAGCTTTCTTTCTTTCTTTCTTTTTTTTTTTTTTCTTTTTTTGAGGTGGAGAAGTTCTTTTATCAATTTCAGGTGCACAGCATAGTGATTTCACAAGTTTATACATTATTCTATGCTCACCACTCATAACTTCCGTCTTTTCTCCTCTTAAAAGTTTGCCTCTCTACTGACCCACTTCACTGTGCCTTAAAAACTCTCTTTTTGAAGAAGTAAATAAAAAGAGTAATAATTTCTTCACAGAATGTCCATTCCATCTTCTTCCTTAAGTGCAATCTGACTGCTCTTTCAGCTGACCCTCTCTCATTCACTTTGCCGAGTTTGGAGCTCACTACTCAATTATGTTTCTTGGCAGCTGGAGAGTGGTTTAGCTATACTCCTATTGCATTTGTTTCATTGCAACTTTGACCAAAACCTAGCAAAAATCCTTCATTTATGATGTTAATGCCACCTGTTGCTTAATACAATTTCAAGACATTAACTGAGTTTATACACTCCCCATGTTAACTGAAGAATATCCCCTTACTCATGGAAGGCAGGCTTTGATTTAGGAAAAAAAAAAAAAAAAAAAATTACACTAAACAGAGAAAAAACAGAGTACAATTCCTGTATTTAGAGTTATAAATATACTCTTCATATCACCAGCCATAAAAAATAGCTTTCATATCTCTTTCAAATTGTTGAGTTCCTGAGAGGAAAGTGGGAACAAAGGTCTCAATATGCTAAGTCTTATATAATTTAGCATACAATTTTGTTGTAGAAGACAGATGGAGGCAGAGAGTTACTTAAATGTTGACTCAGGTGATGAATGCAGTGTCCACATATGTAGTACTGGGAAATTAAAAAGAAAAAAAATTAACTGGGGTTTCTAGAATTTTCTGGGCTGTGGACATTAAAAACGATTCCTATGGTAAGCATGCCTTGAAAAGACACACTTGTGACTATTACAATCCACACTTCTATGGCAGTCAAGAATGTTTAACATGATGTGAAATAGAACTAATAGAAATAGCACAACAGTGCTGCTTCATGTGGAACTAATCTCTTGTTGACTTAGCATCCTACCATGAACAGGTGAAAACTCTGTCCAGGTGAGCAAAACTTTGGTGACAGATACTTGTAGAGTGGAGATCTCATAGATTATGGCCTGCTCGTTTCACAAAACAGGTTTTCCTCCATCCACCTGGACAATTTCATTCTCTTCTCTCAGTTACTGCTACAAACTCTGAACTTGTCATTAATCATTCATAATTCCACCCCAACCTCCATTTAATTTTCCAGTAATTACTAGAACAGTCTTCTTAAATATAGGTCTGATTAATTTTCTATCAAAAGCTTTCAGAGTTGAAGATAATCTCTTCTTAAAGAAAGATTCCTCCTCATTTTTTTTACTTAATTCCCATGTTTACCACTGACTATACTGATTATCATCTATTTCCCACATGCTAATATATAGACATTGTGTATTTTATTTCCTAGAATTTCCCCTTTTTGCCATTCTACCTCAGGATAATTGCATAATTTTTTTCCATTTACCTGAATCTACAGTAGTCACACGAGACTGTGATAATTGATGTCACCCGGAAAGGAGCTCAGACCCTTGTATTTTGCCCTGTGACCAGGGAACACCTCTACATCACCTGGCTCTGGTAGCTAGTGGGGCTTACGCCCTGGATCCCACAGGACTATAACCAACAGAGGAAGAGTTCTTAAACAGCTACAACCCCCAGGGCCTGGCAAGAGGCAACAGAATTAAGAAGCTCAGTCTTTCTGTGAAGGAGGTTTATTAGTAATTTTAATGATTGTGGCCTGAGGGGCAGGCTTCTAATTAAACATGAAACTAGGGACAAGCTATAATCTTTCCAGAGAACTTGGAGGGTGGGCACTATCTTCATGCTCACCCTCTGCCTTGCTCCAGAGTATCAGTGTCTCCTGGAGGGAGATTTACAAGCAGCCAGTGTCCTGGTTTTTATGTCTGGTGCCCCAGTTTTTTGTAGCTGCCAACCCAGGGGATACCTCTTGATTGCCTGGCTCTGATGGTGGGGTAGGACTGCATACTTGGGCCCCATGACACTGTAGCAATCAGAGGAATGGTTCTTGGCAGGCTACCTCCAGGACACTGCATACACAGTGGACTGTGAAATACTCCCAAGTCTTTGTGTGAAGGAGGTTTCTTTGCTTACCTTAGAGCTTCAACATGAGGGGTAGGCTTCAGGTTTGGCACACTTTAGTGCCCTACAGAGCTGCTCTCAGAAAACCTAGGCTGGAAATGCCATCTTGGTGCTGTTCCTCTGCCTTGCCCCAGCTTGCCACTATAACCCAGGAAAGAGCTTATACACTCATCTGGAAGCCAGATTTTTGTGACTGCTGCCCAGATGTATACCTCTAGATCACCTGGCTCTGGTAGCCAACAGGGCTTATGCTTGCAGTCCCACAAGACTATATATAGTCATACCTCATTTTATTGCACATTGAAGATATTATTTTGTTTTGCTTTACAAATTGAAGATTTGTGGCCACCCTGGATTAAGCAAGTTTATGTGTGTCATTTTTCTGACAGCATTGGCTCACTTCATGTCTCTCTGTCACATTTTGGTAATTCTCGCAATATTTCCAACTTTTTCATTATTATTATATTTGTTATGATGATATGTGATTGGTGATTCATGATTTACTATTGTAATTGTTTTGGAGCCCACAAACTATGCCCATATAAGACGGTGAACTTAATTGACAATGTTGTGTATTTCTGACTATACCACAGACCAGTCATTCCCCCAACTCTCTCCCTCTCCTCAGGTGTCCCTATTCCCTGAGACACAACAATATTGAAATTAGGTCAATTAATAACCCTACAACAGGCCCAAGTATTCAAGTGAAAAGCAGAGTCAAACGTCTCTCACTTTAGATCAAAAGCTAGAAACAATTAAGCTTAGTGAAAAAGGCATGCTAAAAGCCAAGACAGGTCAAAAGGTAGGCCTCTTGTGCCAAATAGTCATTTGAATGACTGTTGTGAATGAAAATGAAAAGTTTTTGAAGGAAATTAAATTATTACAGTAAACACTTAAGTGAAAAGTAAGTGAAATGCCTTATTGCTGATATGAAGAAAGTTTTAGTGGTTTGGACAGAAGATCAACAAGCCACAACAATCCCAAGCCAAAGCCCAATCCAGAGGAAGGCCCTGATTTTCTTCAATTCTATGAAGGATGAGAGAGATAAGGAAGCTGTAGAAGAAAAGTCTGAAGCCAGCAGAGGTTGGCTAATGAGGTTTAAGGAAAGGAGCTACCTCTGTAACATAAAAGTGCAAGGTGAAGCAACAGGTTATCCGGAAGATCTAGCTAAGATAATTAATGAAGGTGGCTACACTAAACAACAGATTTTCAATGCAGATAAAACAGCCTTGTACTGGAAGAAGATGCCATCTAAGATTTTCATAGCTACAGAAAAAAGTTAATGCTAGGCTTCGAAGCTTCAAAAAATAGGCTGACTCTTGCTAGGGGCTAATGCAGCTGGTGACTTTCAGTTGAAGTCAATGTTCATTTACCATTCCAAAAATCCCAGGGTCCTTAAGAATGATGCTAAATCTACTCTGCCTGTGATGTTTAAGTAGAACAACAAAGCCTGGATGACAGCACATCTGTTTACAATGTAATTTACTGAATATTTTAAGCCAACTGTTGGGACCTACTGCTCAGAAAAAAAATAAAAATAAATAAAAAAAAAATAAAAGATTCCTTTCAAAATATGACTGCTCATTGACAATGCACCTGATCACCTAAGAGCTCTGATAGAGTTGGACAATAGGATTAATAACAGGAATTTGGAAGAAGTTGATTCCAACCCATATGGATGACTTTAAGGGATTCAAGATTTTGGTAACTGCATATGTGGTGGAAACAGCAAGAGAACTAGAGCCTGAAAATGGGACTGAATTGTTGCAATTTCATGATAAAACTTGAATGGATGAGGGTTGCTTTTTATGGATGAGCAAAGAAAGTGGTTTCTTGAGATGGTATCTACTCCTGGTGAAGATGCTGTGCAGACTGTTGAGATATCAACAAAGCATTTAGAATATTACATAAACTTAGGTGATAAAGCAGTGGCAGAGTTTGAGAAAATTAACTCCAGTTTCAAAAGATGTTCTACTGTGGGTAAAATGCTATCAAACACATCACATACTACAGAAAAATCATTTGCAAAAGGAAGACTCAATCAATGAGGCAAACTTCATTGTTTTCTTCTTTTGAGAAATAGCCCTAGCCACCCCAGCCTTTAGCAACCACCACCCTAATCAGTTAGCAGACATCAGTGCAGAGGCAAGACCCTTCACCAACAAAAGGATTGGGTCACTGAAAGCTCAGATGACAGCAGTTTTTAGCAAAAAAAAAAAAAAAAAAAAAAAAAAGTATTTTTTAATTAACATAGCTACATTTTTTAGACATAATGTTATTTCACACTTAATGGACCACAGTATAGTGTAAATATAACTTTTATATGCACTGGAAAATTAAAAAAAAAAAAATTGACTCACTTTATTGTGGTGGTTTGAAACCAAACCTGCAATATCTCTGAGTGATGCTTGTAGGTGGAATCAGGAAGGAGGGAAGGAAGGAAGGAAGGAAGGAAGGAAGGAAGGAAGGAAGGAAGAAAGGAAGGAAGGAAAGAAGGAAGGAAGAAAGAAAAAGAAAGAAGAAAAAGAAAGAAAGAAAGAAAGAAAGAAAGAAAGAAAGAAAGAAAGAAAGAAAGAAAGAAAGAGAAAGAAAGAAGGAGGAAGGAAGGAAGGGAGGGAGGAAGGAAAGAAGAAAGAAAGAATGAATGAAAGAAAGAAAGAAAGAAAAAGAACAAAGCTCAAGCTGTAGATAGAAGAGATTGGTGGTTGTCAGAGGGGGAATTAGAGGAAGGGAGAAATAGAGGAAGGATGAATTTTTGTTGTTGTTGTTAAGTTTAAATAAAGTGAAAAAAAGGAAAATAAATAGAATAGAATAAAATAAAATAAAACCCAACTATAAGTGAAAAGAAAAAAGAAAAGGGGAATTAAGGTCACCATTTGAATCAAGATTACTAAACAATTTTAAAATAAAGAGATCATTTGGATTATCTGAATGGGCTTAAACCTGGGAAGAGAGGATCGGAAGAGTGGGTAACAGAGCTGACATCGTAAGACCCCCACTGACCTTTGCTGGCTTCAGGTTTCAGGGAAGAGGCCACAAGCCCAGGAATGCTTTCTAGAGCTGGAAAAGACAAGAAAATGGATTCTCCCTTACAGGTTTCAAAACTAAATGTAGCTGGTGCGATGCACTGTGGCTTCTGATCTACAGAATTGTAAGATAATAAATGTATGTTGTTTCAAGCCTTTAAGTTTGTGTTAACTTGCTACAGAGCCAATATGAAACCTTTAAAATATTTTATTGTCCTCAGCAAAATGATCTAAAATTAGTCTAAAAATCAACCACACAAATGATTCAATTGTACTTTAATCTTCCAAATGCAATTTGATATATATTTTGTCAGTATATTATACATTTAGAAAGAATCTAATATTTTAAAATTCAAAAAGAAGCTACATAAACAACACTTCAGAAAGGTCAATGGTTAAATGTGTGAGGAGAAAGATACTTTATTAGTTAATTAATTATTCATTTTTTACTGAATGTGAATTTATTATATTTGATGCTCAACCACAGACTACTAGCGTTCTGATTTAGTTTATTATGACATCTAAGTTAAAGGATTTATATGTAAAATATGTACTAAATTTTGATATCATATAGCTTCCTAGCAACTTCTATTTTCCTGTTAAGATATATGTGATTTTATTCTCTTTGATGTTGAAGAAAATCTATAGTGAGAGCCAGTTTTCTTTAAAAAAATTTTTTTTAGAGATATAGCTTATTATTCATGGACTCTGGACTTGAAACAAATTCAAATATATTCAGCATTCAGATCAATTGCAGCATATTTATTTTTAGGTGATAACATTTTATTAAAAATTTCTGAAAGAGCCTTGAAAAGAATAACACTTGAAGGATAAAACCAATCCATATGAATTAATAAAAAGAAAACCTAAAGTTGATAGGATATTTTTGTGACATGTAAATGGTTTATTTTTGTAATATGCTTCTGAATTAATTCACTGTTCTTATGCTTGTTATTTGATCTTAATATATATATTTATCAATATTTTTTGCTGATGTCAGCATAAATTAAACAAATTATGTATTAATCACTGGGAGAAGTTGCATGTTTTTTCCAACTTATAAAACACGTTATTCTTCTGTCTTATTAAATACATACATTTACTTGATAATAAATCATTTTAGTCATTGACATAACTTCCCTTGAAAGAACTAAAACGATGGTGCAGTAATGTCTAACAGGGCCTAAATTTGATCTTCTGGCTTCAATAATATTTTCAGCAATTTTTACACTTAACCCCCCATCAATTTCACTTTTTAAAAATTCTGTTAGGAGAGAAAATGTAGTTTTGTTTTTTTTTTGTTTGTTTCTTTGTTTATTACAGTTATAGCTTTGCTACCAGTAAGTTGAAATCTTTAAACACTGACTGAACAGAATGAAAAATCCAGGAACGAGGACATCATGTACAGAGGCTTAGTGAAGACACTCTTGAAGTTGACCTTTGGACAACTTGGATGTGAACTGCGTGTGTCCTCTTTTAGGTGGATTTTTTTTTTAATAAATATAGTACTGCAAATGTATTTTTTCTTACGATTTATTAATAATATTTTTCTAGCTTATTTTATTATAAGAATACCATATATAACACATATAGAAAATATGCATTAATCCACTATGTTCTTGGTAAAGCTTCTGGTCAGCAGTAGACTATCAGTAGTTAAGATTTGGTGGGAGTTAAAGCTGTACTCAAATTTTCAACTGTATGGTGTATGGGCTCCCTTAATCCCCACATTGTTCAAGCATCAACTGGATTTATATCTGGAAATTTATTTTTAATTTTTTTTTTAATTTTTGTATTGTTATGTTAATCCCCATACATTACATCATTAGTTTTAGATATAGTGTTCCATGATTCATTGTTTGTGCAAAAAACCCAGTGCTCCATGCAGAACGTGCCCTCCTCAATACCCATCACCAGGCTAACCCATCCTCCCACCCCCCTCCCCTCTAGAACCCTCAGTTTGTTTTTCAGAGTCCATCATCTCTCATGGTTCTTCTCCCCCTCCGATTTCCCCCCCTTCATTCTTCCCCTCCTGCTACATTCTTCTTCTTCTTTTTTTCTGTCTTAACATCTATTGCATTATTTGTTTCAGAGGTACAGATCTGAGATTCAACAGTCTTGCACAATTCACAGCGCTTACCAGAACACATACCCTCCCCAGTGTCCATCACCCAGTCACCCCATCCCTCCCACCCCACCCCCCACTCCAGCAACCCTCAGTTTGTTTCCTGAGATTAAGAATTCCTCATATCAGTGAGGTCATATGCTACATGTCTTTCTCTGTTTGACTTATTTCGCTCAGCATAATACCCTCCAGTTCCATCCACGTCGTTGAAAATGGCAAGATCTCATTCCTTTTGATGGCTGCATAATATTCCATTGTATATATATACCACATCTTCTTTATCCATTCATCTGTTGATGGACATCTTGGCTCTTTCCACAGTTTGGCTATTGTGGACATTGCTGCTATAAACATCGGGGTGCACATACCCTTTCGGGTCCCTACTTTTGTATCTTTGGGGTAAATACCCAGGAGTGCAATTGCTGGATCATATGGTAGCTCTATTTTCAACTTTTTGAGGAACCTCCATACTGTTTTCCAGAGTGGCTGCACCAGCTTGCATTCCCACCAACAGTGTAGGAGGGTTCCCCTTTCTCCGCATCCCCGCCAACATCTGTCATTTCCTGATTTGTTCATTTTAGCCATTCTGACTGGTGTGAGGTGGTATCTCATTGAGGTTTTGATTTGGATTTCCCTGATGCCGAGCGATGTTGAACACTTTTTCATGTGTCTGTTGGCCGTTTGGATGTCTTCTTTGGAAAAATGTCTGTTCATGTCTTCTGCCCATTTCTTGATTGGATTCTTTGTTCTTTTGGTGTTGAGTTTGATGAGTTCTTTATAGATTTTGGATACTAGCCCTTTATCTGATATGTCATTTGCAAATATCTTCTCCCATTCTGTCAGTTGTCTTTTGGTTTTGTTGACTGTTTCCTTTGCTTTGCAAAAGCTTTTTATCTTGATGAAGTCCCAATAGTTCATTTTTGCCCTTGCTTCCCTTGCCTTTGGTGATGTTTCTAGGAAGAAGTTGCTGCGGCTGAGGTTGAAGAGGTTGCTGCCTGTGTTCTCCTTTAGGATTTTGATGGACTCCTGTCTCACATTGAGGTCTTTCAACCATTTGGAGTCTATTTTTGTGTGTGGTGTAAGGAAATGGTCCAGTTTCATTCTTCTGCATGTGGCTGTCCAATTTTCCCAACACCATTTGTTGAAGAGACTGTCTTTTTTCCATTGGACATTCTTTCCTGCTTTGTCAAAGATTAGTTGACCATAGAGTTGAGGATCCATTTCTGGGCTCTCTATTCTGTTCCATTGATCTATGTGTCTGTTTTTGTGCCAGTACCATACTGTCTTGATGATGACAGCTTTGTAGTAGAGCTGGAAGTCCGGAATTGTGATGCCGCCAGCTTTGCTTTTCTTTTTCAACATTCCTCTGGCTATGCGGGGTCTTTTCTGGTTCCATACAAATTTTAGGATTATTTGTTCCATTTCTTTGAAGAAAGTGGATGGTATTTTGATGGGGATTGCATTGAATGTGTAGATTGCTCTAGGTAGCATTGACATCTTCACAATATTTGTTCTTCCAATCCATGAGCATGGAACGTTTTTCCATTTCTTTGTGTCTTCCTCAATTTCTTTCATGAGTATTTTATAGTTTTCTGAGTACAGATCCTCTGCCTCTTTGGTTAGATTTATTCCTAGGTATCTTATGGTTTTGGGTGCAATTGTAAATGGGATCGACTCCTTAATTTCTCTTTCTTCTGACTTGTTGTTGGTATATAGGAATTCCACTGACTTCTGTGCATTGATTTTATATACTGCCACTTTACTGAATTCCTGTATGAGTTCTAGCAGTTTTGGGGTGGAGTCTTTGGGATTTTCCACATAAAGTATCATATCATCTGCAAAGAGTGAGAGTTTGACTTCTTCTTTGCCAATTTGGATGCCTTTGATTTCTTTTTGTTGTCTGATTGCTGTGGCTAGGACTTCCAATACTATGTTGAATAGCAGTGGTGATAGTGGACATCCCTGCCGCGTTCCTGACCTTAGGGGGAAAGCTCTCAGTTTTTCCCCATTGAGAATGATATTCGCTGTAGGTTTTTCATAGATGGCTTTTATGATATTGAGGTATGTACCCTCTATCCCTATACTCTGAAGAGTTTTGATCAAGAAAGGATGCTGTACTTTGTCAAATGCTTTTTCTGCATCTATTGAGAGGATCATATGATTCTTGTTCTTTCTTTTGTTAATATATTGTATCACGTTGATTGATTTGCGGATGTTGAACCAACCTTGCAGCCCAGGGATAAATCCGACTTGGTCGTGGTGAATAATCTTTTTAATGTACTGTTGGATCCTATTGGCTAGTATTTTGGTGAGAATTTTTGCATCCATGTTCATCAGGGATATTGGTCTGTAATTCTCCTTTTTGAGGGGGTCTTTGTCTGGTTTTGGGATCAAGGTAATGCTGGCCTCATAAAATGAGTTTGGAAGTTTTCCTTCCATTTCTATATTTTGGAACAGTTTCAGAAGGATAGGTATTAATTCTTCTTGAAATGTTTGGTAGAATTCCCCTGGGAAGCCATCTGGCCCTGGGCTTTTGTGTTTTGGGAGATTTTTGATGACTGCTTCTATTTCCTTAGTGGTTATAGGTCTGTTCAGGTTTTCTATTTCTTCCTGGTTCAGTTTTGGTAGTTGATACATCTCTAGGAATGC